>NW_012267269.1:205775-211243 GCF_000151885.1 Dipodomys ordii
CTCCTCCTTTTTTTTCTCTTTCTTCTTTTTAAATGGAGTGTCTTGAGCTTATCTAACATCTATGTGGTAATTAAGTGCTTGTCAACTGGAAGTCAGGGAGACTAATGACATGTTTCACAATGAACAACAAGGGTGAAAAGAACTCAGGGCTGCAGTGAAATTAACAATTCTGGAAAGTGACAGCTGAAACTTAATATTTCATTTTATATAAAAATCAGACCACCAGTATGTTGAATTTCCTTGTTTCTGTCAGCTGATTATCTGAGCTGTTGCTATCACTCAGATTCAATTTCTAGGGGACTGGTTTGTGTAAATCCGCTGGCTATATGCAATATTAATGGGATCTGGAAGGCTTTTCCAATAGTTTCAAATAAGCACATATGTTATTTCCCATAAGACATTATTATAGGTATTAAATTTTTTGTAAACTTGCATGGATATATTGCATTTTGGCAACATGTTTCAAGTTTTTATGGTACAGTTCATGTGTATTATTAATATTTTCTGAAATAAACAATGTTCTCATATTTTTGATGCCCAATATAAGCCACATTTGAGAGAGGATCTTTGCTATACTTGTAACAAATTTAAAACAGCATTTATCTTTGGTCCAATTTGTATAGAGCCAAGTAAATTAGATTGCCATTCATTCCCAGTTATATGTATATTGCAAGTACATTTATTAAAATTAATTTACTATTAAAAATAAACTTTTAAAATCAAGAATGAAAACCCTTTTTCATTCATCAACTTTTTTCTACCCTAAATCTGGCATGGTTTTAGCATTAAAGATTCATTCCATTGTTTTAAGTTATTTTGAGTCATTCAGTTATTTTGAGTCATATTTCCATGTATGCTTTAGTTCCTGTATCCCACTACTCCTGCTCATAAGTTCTATTTTCCCACTCTTTTTTTCTGGATAGTCACTGCATTTTCTTCTTTTTACCCATCAGTTGGTGTTTAATTCTTCTATCTCACTTTGATGGTCCTTCCCATTCTTCAGGACTCATAAAAACCTCAGTTGATATCCTGAAATGCTTAAGAAATCTTTCCTCCCTCCCATTTAATACATAGATAAGATTAAATATAGCCACTGTGCCCCTTTCATGGACAACAGTGAGGAATAAGCCATTAAGTCAAAGAGCAGGAAAGAAGACATCATTGCCCTTCCTTATTGGCAATATCCAATGTATTTCTTACTTAGACTTTGCTGAGTGCCATGCAGGATCCTGAAGACAGGATTCCCTTACCAATTTGCACATGTGCAGGTATCATAGAGGTCAAATTAAATCTACAAACTTCAGTGCTGCTTCCGGCTTACAACCACACAAGTGTCTGCACGATTTGCTATTTAAATACGTCAGCTTATTATTGCTCACACTATTATTTCTATCTATTGCAACACAACTAGTAGACACACAGTACACCTTGGTCTACAGTATTTTTTTTTACCATAATGATACAACTGATGAAAAGAACCTCAAGAACATAGCCACTAGTACAGTATAACTGTAAGTGAAGAAATGATGTTTGTGTATTCACTTAGTGAAGTAATGGTGTTTGAGTATTCATTACCTTTGGTTTTAAGTATATATTTAATATTTTTGTCTTCTTGACAAGTGGTTTTCACAGCTGATCACACCCACATCTTCTGCTCCAAAATTTTCCAGTGCAAAAGCAGAGTTTAAGTAATACATTACAGTGTTTGCACAGAATAAAAAATGACTATTTTAAAAAATGAACAGTGGTGTATTTTTTAAAGGAAGACTAATTGCTCAAGATATTTAAAATATGTATTTATTCAGAGACTATTTATTGAGTACACACAATTTGCCAGATACTCTGTTAATTTAAAATAGAAAGAAAAACATCATATGGGTTAATATTGATCAAATCTTCTGAAGCAACTGCTCAAAAAATATATCTGATCATTTTTTCATGAGTGCCTTTTGGATCTTCTGCCCACATTTATAGTTAATCAAGGAAATGGCCAAGAATCCCTAACAGACTTTTGACTCTGAAGTATGATTTTTCTCGACTTTACTAAAAGAAAAGAAACAGTAAGTGCTGGTTTATATTTATATCCCCATTTGTTCAACTCTTTCCTTATCTTGATTTCATATACTTTTTTTTTGTCAGTTGTGGGGCTTGAACTCAGGGCCTAGGTGCTGTCCCTGAGCTTTTTTGGCTCAAGGCTAGTGCTCTACCACATTGAGCTACAGCATCAGCATCACTACTAGTTTTCTGGTAGTTAATTGAAGACAAGTACCTTTTCTACATGGCTGGCTTTAAGTGCTGATCCTCAGATCTCAGCCTCTTGAGTAGCTAGGACTATAGACGTAAGCCACCAGCGCCCAGCTCCTTGCACTTTGTGATTACAGTACCTTACTTATTCTATTGCTCAACAGGAAACCTTAACACAAGCAGCCCAGAGATCAGTGATCTTGCTTAGGGTCATTGCAAGACTTATAACTGACAGAGCTCTAAATTATTTTTAAAAATCACATCATCTTTCTTCTTTCTTTATATAGCACAGGAATGTTCTATTTCAATTCCTGGAATATAGCAATGATTTGGTGCATCTTTTGAAAGCCATAGAGAAGAGATTCATAGTATTATATATTTTCATATGTATTTTTATTGTAAAGATACTGTACAAATGGGTAACAGTTACATGAGTAAGATAATGAATACACTTCCATGGTATATTATATTTAAATCTTCCTTTCAAATAAAATTGTTTTAGCAGTTTTTATTTGATTGTTTCTTCATTTGAATGTAATAGGAGGCTGAATAGTTGGGTCCTGAAATTTGAGGGCAAGTAACCACAGGATTTAATATTCTTTTAACAGAGTAGTTACAACCTGCTCTTGGTCATGTTCATTGGGAAACAAATGGAAAGTCAACCTTAACAAGATGTTCTCCTGATTATTTTTGTTTTAATTTTAATTTTATGGAAACATTTATACTACTGAAGTAAACCATAATTATTATTTACTTCTTGATACAAAGAATCTTACTACTACACAGGTAGCACAAAACATAAGAAAAATACTGGCCTCAGTTTAAAAAACTATAGGACTGTTTCATTATTATAGATGAAGGTAGATACTATGTAGAGTTGACTCCAGAAAGCCAGATTCATCTGTCATGGACCTGCTAAAAAGGAGAGATGAGATATTTTAAAAAAATGGGAGAAAAAAGTAAGATCTTTTTTTTAAAAAAAATCAATCCATTACTTGGAAATAGGTACCTGGTAGCAACATTCCTGCCATGCCACAAAGTCTACTAAAGTAGAACACAGGAAAGTTCAGTAAAGAAAGCCATAGACTCTCACTCACACTATGTTGGTAGGTTTCCACCCTGACAATGTGGAGAAAACTTTTAACTGCTTGAGGGATGTACTTCCAAAAGATCTCCAAGAAACAAGCTAATTGGGGAAGTTTTTGGGAAAAAAAATAGAGTCCAGAAACTAAAGGTAAAATACTAGTTGCAGTATGAATCTATAACCAGAATTTGTTTTATCAGGAGAGTAGAAATCCATACAATAGGTCAAATCTGAAGTGTCAAGAGAACATAGAAAGGGAGCAAGGGTGGAGAGTCATGTCCTATTCCACCCACTCTAAAAGCTTGAGAAGGTCTTCTGCTTGTTGGGCAAGGTGTTCTCTTCTAAGGCACCAAAGAACCTGTGCAAGCAACAGTCAGAAAGAATACAAAGCACTATGGCTTTTTCCTTCCCTTCTCCTTTTCCCCTCTTCCTTCCCTTCCTACCCTTTCCTCTGTCTCTCTTTTTCTCTTTCCTCTCCCTCCCTCCCTCCCTCCCTCCCTCCCTCTCTTTCTTTCTTTCTTTCTTCCTTCCTTCCTTCTTTCCTTATCTTTTGCTCATTTTATATTCTGTAGAGCAAGAAATTTTGTGTTTTGAAGTCCAGTAAAGGGAAACTAAGAATAATTAAAAGCACAATTTTACATTTCAAATAGAATTCAATGCCAGAGAAAAACCACAGTAAAATATTTAATTAAAAATAAATTAATTTCCATTCTTTGCATGGTTTTTTTCTCCTTTTGAAGAGGCAAAATGGACTGGTGATGTTCTTCCAGAACAGAATTTTGTAGAAATCTTTGAGCATTGAGAAGAATGAAACCAGTAATTGTCTGTGATTTTTTGATTCTGGATAAATGTATGATTGTTTAGGCAACTCCAGTTAACAACACAGGGTAATAATAATAAAAACTTCAGGGTGGGCAAAATGTCCTACCATTCATCTTCATCATACCTTACATAGCAGTAGAGAACATATTGTAACCATAATTTACTATTAATAAGAAAAGTGAAGTTTATAGCAACCAACTTACCTGTTGAAAATCAGATTGTAATAAGTGATGACTTTGGTTAGGGTCTCAGATACAGTTTTTTTCTGGTCTAGTTACATACATTTATGCCTTAGAACAGGGACCAAACTTGTTGAAATGACAGAAGAGGACTCATTCTTGGTCTGTTGCTACTTTAGTTGTGAATTTTGGTTTGGCTGAATTAAATTTATCAGGTTATTTATTTCTTCAAAGTATTAAAAACTGGGATGATTGGGAAGGGCTGGAGGATGATTATAAAAATCTCTTCTTTAAAAATATAAGTTCTGAATCACAAGTAGTACATCTAGGGGATTATGTAATTATCTCTTTACCCTGATACATAATTTGCATATTAGAAGCTATAATATACATAATCTCAATTTGTAGTAAACAATATGAAGGGAAACAACACACCAAAGTTAGGGAGTCATTTGGCAGCCCAAGAAAAGACATTTTTTGATGAGAAGGATAAAAGGATAAAAGTACACTATATATACATATATGTATATATATACTTTATATATACACTATATATACATGTATATATATGTATATACTTAGCTCTCCTTAACTGTGTGTGTGTGTATATATAGATACACAAGTAGTATATATAATTATATACATTTTGTATTATATGATTTATAATCATATCATTTTATATATTATAAATCTCTTTATATTACTCAGCTTGGTCAAGGAACTTGTTTATGATTCCTCATCATAACATAGAAATAGAAATTCAGAAGCATTATAAAAGTGTTAGAATTAACTAGATTTTAAATCAGTGGCTTGGTAGAAGGAAGGGTCTAAGTGAACTGTTGATAGTTGACCAAACTTCATTTTGTTTTAGTTCTAACATTAATAAGACAAGGTAAGATATTTCCTCTTTTGCTTTTGTAAATGAAGTCTAGATAACAGGCCAAGTTCTCGCTGGAACGTCAAGAAAAGACGTTCCTACTGTGTCTTGACTTCCCAACCCACATATGGTCCAATATTCCCTACTTTTCTTACTTAGTCCTGCCTGACTAGGTATTTGCTTTCCCAGGTGTTCCTACTTTTCCAGTACCAGAAAGGAGGGAAGGAAGGAAGGAAGGAAGGAAGGAAGGAAGGAAGGAAGG
>NW_012267269.1:211359-224066 GCF_000151885.1 Dipodomys ordii
AGGAAAGAAAGGAGGGAGGGAGGGAGGGAGGGAGGAAAACAGGAAGGAAGGAAGAAGGGAAGGAGGGAGGAAGAGAGGGAGGAAAACAGGAAGGAAGGAAGAAAGGGAGGGAGGGAGGGAGGAAGAGAAGGAAGAGAAAGAAGGAGAAAAAGGAGAGTGGGAGGGAAGGAGGGCAAAAGGCTCTGGAGCCATTAGCCAAGCATGAGAGAGGTATACTGGGAATTTTGAAAGCAGGTCAGAGTGCCTTGGGGTAGTCAGAAAAGGGAGGAGGTGGAAATTGCGTTAGGCCCTGAGGGATCAATATTAATAATATAGGTTAAAGGGATATGCCTATAAAGGCATTTGACTAAAAAGGCAATAAAGTGGCAGCATTTCCTGCCCTTCAAGTCTCTCAGGATTTTTTAATGAGTGGAAAAAAATTTAAATGTTCTACAGTTTTGCCACCACAGTTTCTTGTGTTGCCACACTTCCAGTGACTTTCATTATGACATTAAAATATTTCCCAAGCATTATTGCCACTTCTATCCAGTGACAGAATTTTACAGGGGGTGAGTGGTATAATAAATATGCAGACAGAACACGAAGAACCATCTGAGAATGCAATTCCAGGACCTCCCACTCTACAAATGTGCACAGCCTCTCACAATATACAAAGAACTATGCAGAACTCCCAACAGGATCCCCTTCCCAAAGTAAATAACTTCCAGTCCTATCACTGCATAAAACTCCCCATTGGAGGGCCTGGTTCACAGTGACTGTCATCACATCCATAGCTTTTTGCAGCTGAGAGACGGTTTCAATTATAAAGTGGAGTGAAGTTAAGGAAAACCAAAGACGATGTGGATGCCATTGGATATTAGACAAAAATTTTAACAGGTAGCCATTAAGTTTTTTAAGTCTTGATTCTTCTCACTGATCTAAAGAGGATACAAACTTGCTGGAGATTATTTGAAGAAAACAAGTGCTTTAAAAACATCTAGAAGACTTCTAAGTTCCCTTTGTTATTAAGATTTTATAGTAATAACCACCATTTCTCAATTAACTATTATGTGCCTAATTTCCACTTACTGATTCTGCTGATAATTACTCTTCACCAAACCCTTGGGACATGATGATGAACTACCCTGCCTTTTGGTAGTTTTTATTCTACTAGGGGCACAATCAGTCAAATCTGTGAAATGTGTCCTAATGGAAGACAAGTGTATGGTGTTGCAGAACAGAGAAAGTATTTAGACTATGTGGCAAAATCAAAGAAGGTTTCAAAGAAAATGACAACTGAGCTAAGGTATGATAAAGGAACAGACTTTCTATAATGTAGTACGGGAGTGGGAGGCAAAAATGTGGGATAGACTGTCAAGAAAGTACGCTTGTCTAGAGCAGAAGAAATCAGGATGAGTGCTGGAACTAGAGACTACAAAGGAAGGAAGATGCCAGAGAAAGATATACAGACATCTTGCCATAATCCCGGATCATGCATTTTCACCCAGATATATTAATTAGGCAATATTATTACATTGTAAAATCAGAAAATAGAACTCAGAGAATTGAGGGGCTGATCACAAATCACAGAATATGTGCCAAAGGTAGGGCTGGCATAGTTGATTTACTGTAGCACAACTCAACTCAGCTGATTCAAGATTCCTCTGTGTCCAGTAGTTCTTCCCTTTGAATGACCCAGCAAGTACAGTATTATTCTCAAGTTCTAGGTCCTAACCTATTCTACTTCAGATAGTGAACCAAAGAAGTCCCCCTACTGTGGTCCATGTCTTTCTAACCCATCAAACTTAAATTTTCATCTCCTTTTCAAAGGTTGACTGAGAGTTATCAATATTCACAGTTCCTTTGATGACGGAGATGGAACCCCATCACACCCATACCCCCAATAAAAAAAAACACACAGCAGTTTCATTCATTGATGGCTTTCTCTTTGTTTCTTGGACAGAAGTAACAACATCGGTTGTTTCTTATTACATGTATTATTATCTCATTGTAACCTCAATGAGCCATCTAGTGAAGTAGAGATGTATTGTTCAGTTTTTAAAAACTATTTTAATAAATGAAGACATTGAAGATCACCAGGTTCAAGTGACTTAAGTCACACCATTTACAAATGACAGAGATGAGATTTGAAACCAGGAGACAAGTTTGACTCCATACCAAAATTCTTAACTTGATGTTTCAAAGCTTCAGCTTTAGAAAAGACAATTGGTGTTTTCAGAAAATTAGGTGAAGTTAGAAAATCCACCAAAAGGTTGCATTCCAGTATGCACGATCCTTCAACAATAGTTACATTGTTAAACAAGGAAGAACTTGTCATCAAAAAGATTCTCTGTCATTTTGACACCAATTATGGATGCTTTAGGAAATCTGTGTGATTTCCTAAATGGAGATATCTCGTTTAATACATGGCTTAAACAGAAATGGCTTAATTCCAAAGATGAAGGATACATGTGTCTTGAGGCAGTGTGTATATGCATTACACAGTTTTAATATAATTTTCCTTTTATTGGGTGCATGGAATTGGTTGGGGGTGGTAGAGAAAGGGTGAAACTTTTTTTTTCTAGTTAAGTAGTGTGCAGAAAAGTTAAAGTTTGGGTTCAGAGGTGACATGGGAAAACAAGTGGAACATTATAGAGACAGATCAGCTGCTGAGATGGAGCATCGAAGAGCACAGGGTTCTCCACTGTTCGGCTTCTTTCGTTCTGAAAAGGGAAGGTTCTTCCCGCACAGTACATTTACATCTACATTTTAAACCCGAGTATAGCACATCAACCTTGTCCACTCTCACTTGCCCAAATGAGTGGGATTTGAAAACTTCTAAGTGTGCTTTCCACCTACACTCAAGAAGTAAGTACGATGTGGAAAGAGGAGGCCAAACCTTGCAGGGCTGAGGAGACTTGGGGAGTCAGCTGGCAATGAGTGAAATCAGACTGACTGATAGTTACAGGTGCTGGAGGTCAGTGCAGGAGGCAAGATCTTTGGGAGGAAGATGTTTCATTGTTTTTGTTTTTATCTTATTTTATTTGATTTTTTGGTTGGTCGTGGGGCTTGAACTCAGGGCCTGGGTGCTGTGCCTGAGCTTTTTAGCTCAAAGTTACCACTCTTTGGGCCACAGCTCCATTTCTGGTTTTCAGGTGGTTAACTGGAGATGAGTCTCATGGACCTTTCTGCTCCAGTTGGCTTGGAACCTCAATCCACACATCTCAACCTTCTGAGTAGCTAGCATTACAAGTGTGAGCCACCAGCACCTGGCGTGTGTTTTGTTTTTGTTTTTTTCGGTCGTGGGACTTGTACTCTGGGCCTGAGCGCTGACCTTCAGCTCTTCAGCTCTAGGCTAGTGCTCTACCACATGCGCCACAATGCCACTTCATGTTTTTGGGGGTTAATTGGAGATGAGTCTTATGGACTTTTCTGCCCAGGCTGGCTTTGAACCGTGATCCTCAGTTTTCAGCCTACTGAGTAGTGTAGAAGTATAGGCGTGAGCCACTGGTGCCCAGCTTGTATTGTCTTTAATTTTGTCCCCCTTTGTATCCTCATTTAAATATATTTTACATGGAGCATTAAGATGGGTATTGGATCTTTTTCTTCTTCATTTGTTACTAAATAGTCATAAAAAGGGAGTCACAATTCCATAAGTCAAATTATGTATACAATGCTTCTTAGTCAATATCATCTCTTCATTCTACCTCAGGATCCTTTTTAAATTTTTTTGATGTCAACAAGAGACAAAGAAATACAGTGCAAAACTATCTTCTTCTATTCACATTCCTCAATTTCCAGAGAGCAGATTTGACATTGGTGTCAAGTCTGAGAAAAAGGAAAATCTTACTTTATTTTAATCATGACCCCATGGTAGAGGGTATCAGACAAGGAAATGACTAAATGTTTGTTAGTGGAGACAGGAATTATTTATTGATAAAATAACTTCTATTTCTTTAATTCTTAGTATTTTCCGTACTCAGACTGTAGGTGAACATCTTTCACATGAACTAAGAAGATTGAGAAATTTAATTGGATGAAGATGCTTTTCTCAGCTTTCCATTTACTTTATTTGACCATCTATTAAGGAAAGAGGCAAAGCATTAAGCATAAGTAAGCTGTAATTTTATATTAAAGCCAGAATGGTTTTAATAAGCAGAAGAATCTCCCTTCCTTTCTTTTCTTCTTTCCTTCCTTTTTTCTCCCCCCTTCCTTATTTCTTTATTATGCTTTTTTGGGGGGACTACTAGGGTTTGAACCCAAGGCTTTGCATTTAGAGGATAGCAATCTGCTACTATGAAGATGCTTCTTAAGTAAACAAATAACAAAGTTCTTCTTATTGATCAATTGGAAGCTTTTCTCTACCTGCCAGTAGAGGGAGCTGGCGGCATTTGATTGGGCATTCTATCTCCACCTGGAAGTTCCCTTCTTAATTAATTCAGTATTTGAAATCAAACCCCCGTTTAAATGTAATGATATTAATATGCAAGAATAGATATGTAAACGTGGAGATTTTCCATTCTAACTAAACCTCCACAACTATAGGTTTCTGGTTCTTCTCTGAGCCCTTTTTAGAGAGCTTGTTATGGAAAGATCGGCTGCTATAAATTAAAGCTGCTCAGAAATGAGTTCATGCACCTAAGTAATGATTCAACATTTCTAAGGCTGATTGCAAGTCAAGAAAGAAAGCAGCTTTCCCCTAAAGCTCTTATAAAAACAAGGATAGAAAAGGAAGTAAAGAAAATGTTTACCTTACAAAGATACTTGAAGTTTTCAAAAGAAAATATGCTAGATTTAAGATAAATTTGCACACCATTAACACAGAAGAATGGATTCCTTATAATTAAGATTCTGTGTATATCTGATGCTGTCTTTGTGATAAAATAGAGCATATTGATTTATATTCTTTCCACATCAAGCATGGGTTATATAGGATTAGTAACACAGGGTATTTAAGAGGTCATTTTACTTTTTGGTATTTAGATTTTAGTTAAAAAATAGGGTATTAAGTTAATAATCTCTAAGCACTTCACTCAAATAGTTCTTTTATCTAACAGATATGTCATGTACACACAGATATGAACTGTAATAATTGGCAGATAAAGCAGCCAAGAGCTGGGGAAAAGATAGCTCAAGAACTCTAAAACAGTCACTAAAAATTCACTTATACTTCTCTAAAAAGAACCTTCTATAAGAAGGTTGGACAGGAGTTGGAAATAATAATTCTGATTCATCGGACTTTTTCTCTCTTAAGATGAACATAAAAACAAATAACCACATGTTTAAATCAGTAACCTTAAAGATTTAACATCTTACCAAACTTGCACCAGAAGAGTACTTGAGAGGTTAACGGAAAAGGCTGTCTTGGTATGGATTAAGAAATGATCATGAAACATGCTACTCGATGGCTGCCAGTAGATTTAGCATTTCTTCACTAAGTTACTTCATTGGAAACAGAACAGAGCTACAGTTAATAGTGTTCTTGTACATAGGAAAAAAGTGCCATTTTCTGGGGACAGTACAACACATGGCAATTTGCAAGCTAAATGCTAAACAAAGTCATTTCCTTGTGTTCACAAAACATGGGGGAGCTTCTTGGAAAGAAAAGAAAAAAAAAGAAAAAGATTGGTTGTTGTTGTTTTTTGTTTTAAATCTCAATGTGGACAGTGTTCTGTGCTATTTCCAGGTAGTGTGGAGTTTCCCAAACCACTTCAGTTCTGTTATGCGTGGGGCTTGGTCTCTTCCGTGTTGATTTCTGAGCCTTCCAATCAAGATAAATGTTGCTACTCTTTCTGAGGGAACATTTAAAAGGAAAAAAAAAAAACCATTCAGGCAGGGTAGTGTTGGAAGACAAGAAACAAAAATGTATTGTACTTTTTGAATGATTTACATAGTTAGAGAAAAAGCCCCAGTGCTTGTATATTATACAAATATAATTTTAGGTGAAATGTTGTTTCATGTGAAACATTAATTTTAATAGAGACTTATATTTAAGCTCTCATTTGAATAATAATGTAAAATTAAATTTAAATTGTAAATAACGTCCAGATACTAGTTGTTTCCTGGCTCAAATTCTTTAGCACATATGGTGCGAGCATAAGCTTGGGCCTGTCTGCCTACTCTGGGTAATTTTGCATGCAAATAGTTTTAGTGCCTATGTTGAGGTGCTAAAACGTGTTTAGTACACTTGAAAATATTTGCATTGCAAAAGGAGAGTGAATCTCCTGAGAAAAATCAAATTGATATTTTGTATTAAGAGACCACTCTGGGCCCGGCATGGTATTCTTGTGCGGGAGAATTCTGTTTACAGTACAACTAGCATTTTTCATTGACCTTTCATAAAGAAGGTCTGGCTACAGCTTTGCCAGGTTTATAAACCGTTAGACCATCTTCTGGCAGCATTTGCCACATTAATCAGTAGGAGAGAGAAAGAGAAGGAAGGAAAAGAATCTACTTGCTCTGCCTGGACTGTAGCTTCTCAAGCCTCAAGTTGATACAGCGGGTAAGAGAAATATGCTAATTATTGTGAAAAGTTTCAGCTGGGACGTGCCTAACTAATTAGCTAACTAACTAACCAGCTAACTTAGGGAAGGCTTTGGTTGTGTGAGGCATCACACACACACACACACACACACACACACACACACACACACTTCCATTTGCCTCACCCCCATCTGTGGCATTTACGGGAACCAGTTCGTTAAGAGTCTGAACTGAATCCAAATAAAATGCATTTCTGATGCAAGCCTGATGACTGGTGCCATTCTATGCTGCATTATGTCAAATTAGAGTTTGTTTGGAAAAGAGGTTACAGAGAAAGATCCTACGTAAATGTCGCTTGCACGGAACACTGAGAGAATGAGTTCTGCACAAATTCAACCTACAGTTTCTATAAACAACTCAAACCCTCCCTTTTTCATGTAGTCCCTCATCACCAAGACTTATTTTTCTAAAAGAAAATTAGAATATCTAATAAAGTAATAAATAAGAAATTCAAGACAGTGTAGTAAAAAGGGTTGTGGAACTGGTAACTGTCTTGTTTTGGGAGGATTTCACATCATTTCATCAGCTCCTCAGGTATCATGTGTCATTGTAAACTGACAATACAGTCCATAAGAGAAACAGAGGATGATAGGTCTAGAGGAAGAATTCAGATGGTGGGGACTTCTAATAACTCCCATTGTTATAAAGCAGCTCTGTCACTGGCAGCCCAGGCACCATGTGAAAATTGCCTGCTATTGATATTTTATTGGCTAAAACTCTAGAGTGTGATCCAAATTTTCTCCCTGTATTTTTTACCCTTCTACACCCAATATTTTATTGATTCCTCCATCCTCACCACTTCCTATAGTGTACAAGGTGTACTAAACTGTGTCAATGAATAGCCAGAGACAGAAAGGTATGATTTAGTTATTAGAAATCCTGGTTGTGACTTAGTTCTTTTAAGAAGGTTTTTCCTTCCTTCCTTCCTTCCTTCCTTCCTTCCTTCCTTCCTTTCTTTCTTTCTTTCTTTCTTTCTTTCTTTCTTTCTTTCTTTCTTTCTTTCTTTCTTTCTCTTTCAGGTCTCTGTTGTCTAAAGGTTCAAGCACATCAATCAATCCATTAAATGAGTTAAATAAGGCAATAACTAAACAATAAATCATTTTGAGTTTCGCACAGGCACAAACCTTTTGATAGATAAATGACAAGAAAGGTTTAGGTTGAGAGCCCCAGACTGTGTGCCAACAGTTTCATACAGGCTATTCTAACATGGTGATGCATTGTTGATTTTAGCACCAAAATCATGGGGGTCTTTTCACCTCTTTAGTGGTGGTGGTGTGGGAGTTGTGCATATGTGTGATGTACAGCATAGAATTGTTTGGGTGTGTGTATCTGCATGCATGTGGTGTGTGTGTGGGGGGGGAGGGCATGCTGTTAGGGGAAAGCCTGCCACACATTTCTGCCATCACAGGCGGTGGGCAAACAGCTGTCTCCACAGCTGAGACCACTGGAACTGCCTGTGCTGCTCCAGTAACTCAAGAGCACCCGGCTGGTCCCTGGATGGCGCAGAGAGCTGTGCCCGCAGCAGAGCGCCTGAGCTTTCCCAAGGCTGAGCAGGCGGGGACTTTGCCACCAGACACAATGAGCATGTGAAATGGGGTCTCATGAATAATTCATTCTCGGTGTCCTATGAAACAAAGAAATGATATGTTTGCTGGTAGATAACTGTGTTGTGGCATTTGTAAATCTTTCTGAATTTGGAGTTGATCATGTTTCCCCTGTTGATGGGGTAAAAAAAAATGTGTGTGATTATTTTTCCTTCACACAAAAAGTTGGGAGTTCAACACAGTAATCATACGTGGAAGTTTTCCATGAAATAATTGAATGGGGTTATACTAATACTAATTTGGCTCATGACTTAGGAATCTAAGGGTGCGTGTGTGGGGGAATCATTAATCAGTGAAAAGGGACTTTAATATGGTTTACTGTCATAAACTACAGCAGGATACCAAATTCTCAAGATTATTTTTTTTCCTTGGTAGGCAACCAGCCACTTCTGCTAATGCAAGTTTCATTGCTGTGGACTAGAAAATGGAGATGCCTCAAGCAGATCGCCCCAGCATTTGGGAGAGATTCTTCACTTGCACAAAAATATTAGTAAAAATGATACTTTGGTGAATTGAGCCCTAAATTGTTTTTTGTGACAGTTAAATACCCACTAATTTAACACCAGTTAAATTGGCAATAAAATGACCTCCAACCGAGTTAAGCCACCATCCACTTTCTGCACAAGAGTTCCAGACCTCTTGCCAAAGATCCATAAAGCCACTGGGTAGAGTGGGTGCATTTGCCTAACAAATGTTTCTAGGAGGTTATGTAAAGTAGCTAGCTACTCAAACTCATCATAATTGTTATTTATAATTAGTATCTGTGCATTCATTTCATTTATCCTTTAATATCCTGGTGTAAAAAAAGATGATTTAATAGTTCTTCATTATCTTTGAAATGACAACCTGGCAAAACAAATCATGGTGTTCTCTGTCATCTCTCCAATAATTATCTCAAATCTGTCTTCTATTATTCAGTGAAGCCTCTTTATATTCCCTCTCTCTCTTTCTCTTTCTCTCTGTCTCTCTCTGTCTTTCTGTCCCTCTGTCCCTCTGTCTCTGTCTCTCTCTGTCTCTGTCTCTGTCTTTCTGTCCCTCTATATTTGTCTCTCTCTGTCTCTCTGTCTTTCTCTCTGTTTCTCCCTCTCCACTGTCTTCTCGCAGTCAGTCTCCCTAGCTTTCAGGTTACCCATGAATTATTGTGTATCCAGAAAACACACACAATCTGATACTTTTGGCAAAGAAAGTCAGAAGGAAGGCACATCGATTTTGCTGAGAGGAAGAAAAAGGAAACAAGCAAAAACAAAATATGGGTCTGCCAATTCTATGCTGAAGTGAAAATACAATTCCTTCTTGCTTACAGGTGAGGGAGTTGGCAGCTAGGGTGTAAGTGGTAGGTGGTGAAAGTTCTAGTAGGAAAAGAAGAGTGAGTACTGTGATAGGTGTGTGAAGTTTGTGTCTGTGACAGTTAAACATCACTTTTACAGATGAGGAATTACATATATCTTGCTTAAATATGTTTTGCAGCAAAAACATAGCTGAGATAAGTGCAGGGTCTCCAATCCTGAGATTTTTTTTAACCTTTTGGCTTTTGTTGTTATTATTTCCTTAAGTCACAGTACATGACTAGATAGTCTATCTCTATCAATATCTGTCATCTATCTATATCTTAAACAACTTTGATTGTTATTATAAAAGTGATATACAGAGGGTTTACAGTTATATGAATCAGATAATGTATACATTTCCTTTTTGACGATGTCATCCCTTCCCTCACTCTCTCCCAGTTTTCCCCTCCCATCCACCATCTACAAGTTTGAATAGTTCATTTTTTTTGGAGGTGTGTGTGGGGGGGAGTTGTGGGGCTTGAACTCAGGCCTACACACTGTCCCTCAGCTCCTTTTGCTCAAGGCTAGCCCTCTACCACTTTGAGCCATAGCTCCACTACTGGTCTTTGAGTGATTAATTGGAGTTAAGGGCCTCACAGGGACTTTTCTGCATGGGCTGGCTTTGAACTCTGATCTTCAGATCTCAGCTTCCTCAGTAACTAGGGTTACAGGCATGAGCTACCAGCATCTGGATCATTTTTATATCTTACTTTTCTTTGCTGTGGGTGTATAGAATTATGACTCTAAATAAAATTATGATGGAACATAGATTGCTTTTTACCTTTTGAGAATATAATAGATTTGTGGTAAACATAATAACTAAACAAGAGATAAAAATTTCCTAGAGCCAGTTCAGTAAATGCTAGGAATAAGAAGAACACCACATAAACAGAGCCCTAAAGGAAAGATGGATGGGGCTTTTCTTTACTTTCTATTCACTGTTTTCATCCTGTCCATCCACTGTGGCCTGGTGAGACCTGAGAAGATGCTAGCCTCTGAGCCTGGACACTTTTTGGGTTCTACTAGGTATTAAAAGAGCCTGGATTGTTATGGTGTTCTCGAGTGTCATCACCTGGGCTTTCCAGAATAAAAAAATAAGTGGCCAGACACAGATGGCTCTCGTTTGTAATCCTAGCTACTCAGGAGGCTGAGATCTGAGGATCCCAGTTCAAAGTCAGCCCAGGCAGAAAAGTCCGTGAGACTCTTATCTCCATTAAACCACTCAGAAAACCGGAAGTGGCACTGTAGCTCAAGTGATAGAGTGCTCACCTTGAGCAGAAGAGCTGAGGGACAGTACCCAGGCCCAGAGTTCAAGCCCTGCAACTGACCAAAAAAAGAAAAAAGAAAAAAAGAAATATGTGTAAAAGAATTCTTTACAGGAACAGCAGGCAAATCCATGCCTCTATGTCTATTACTTTCTATAAATAGCTGAGAATTACAAGCGTAAATAAATAAGACATACATAAGGTCATGCACTAGGGTGAAATACATCTTAAAGAAAAGGAATTCATCAAGAAGTTATAAAACCAATAGTATATTTAAGATTTTAAAACAAGATATTGGGTTGGGGGCAGAGAGCCTTGTACTTGAGTTCTGTCTTTGCTGACCTCCCTAGATATAATTCCTCACCTGTAAAATGGGGACAAAAGCATCTTAGAATATATTTAAAAAATCAGAACTAGCAACCTAATATATCTAAAGTGAGTTTGGTCATTTGTAACCTGCTGCATGCATTAGAATTTTCCACCAGAAGAGCTTAAAAAACTAACTATATATAATCTGCTCTAGCCTCTGACCAATTAATACAAGTCTCTGGAGAAGGGGTTTTAGCCTGATTGTTTATAAAAGCTCCCAGGTGATTTTAGTGTGCAACCAAGGACTTGAACAATGGATGAAAAAGTGTCAGACTAGCAAACACTCCTCAGTAAACATTTTCCAATTCACCTTATTCCTGGGATACAGATATTAGCTTAATTAAGGCACAGATTTCTTTTTTATAACTAGAAAGAACATTTAAGGCCAATGAATCCATCTTTAGGCTTTGAAGCTAAAGCGGCTGAGATTGCAAGGATTAGATACATTGAATGGGTCCTATTATAGTGGAAAAATAAAACTAAGTTTCTGCTATGCCACTTAGAATTTTAAAGCTTGCTCTCATTCAAATTGTTCTTACAATTGGAAGTAGGTTCATAGATGAGGTTAAGCTATATTTTCTCTATACTTGGTTCTTTACTTATCAGTATTTTGGGACACTGATATAACTAGTGCCCAAAGCAAAGGATTAAGCCCTTAGCTATTGTCTTGGTTAGCTGGGCATCCATTCCCCGAAAGTTCTGAGCAGAAAAACCAAACATCAGCCACACTTACACGCGAGGACACTTGTGTGGCTTCTGATACTTGCAGCATCAAGATTCTCCATCTCCCTGTGCATTTCTTGTGTGATTGATATGAAAACCCGAGTGATTCACTGCAACACAGCCATCATGCAGGTGCATTTAATTTGAATTACTCTTAAAAATGTTTTTAATAATTAGTAGCAATAACACTAATTGGCATGTAAGCCATTTTTGCACCAGCAGGCAAACTATAGTTTTACTTCTGCACACCCACACCCCATCAACTGAAAATTGCTTGAATGTTTATCTTATAATTACCGCACTTAATGCTGTTTGCATTGTTTGGAAGCTTTTTTTATTAGTTGATTTTTTTTGTCTCTGAACCTGTACATTGAACAGCCAAGATCAGTACTTTGCTCAATAACATTTTATTTACATTGAGTTGATTGGATATCATATGGGAGGGGGTTTGGGGGGAATACTAGTTTTCACTTTTACCTGCCAACTGTGCTTCCTCTATTTAAATATAGTTGACCATGAGATTTTTTTTGTTTGTTTCTAGTATTGGGACTTGAACTCAAGAGCTGGTTTCTTTAGTGTTAATGTGTTGCTGTTTGTTTTTGTTTTGTTTTGATCAACCTAGTACTCTACCACTTGAGCGACAGCTCCACTTCTGGCTTTTTACTGGTTAATTGGAGAAAAGAATCTCACAGCCTCCCAACCTCATTCTTCAAGGAAATAGAAGAGGCAATCCAAAAATTCATATGGAACAATAAAAGACCCCGAATAGCAAAAACGCTCCTCAATGGAAAGAACACTGCTAGAGGAATATCAATACCAAATTTCAAACTCTAATGCCATAGTAATCAAAACAGCTTGGTATTGGCATAAGAACAGACCTCAGGACCAATGGAATA
>NW_012267269.1:225591-231974 GCF_000151885.1 Dipodomys ordii
AAGAAATGTACGCATTATCCTGCCCATGTAATTGTAACCCCTCTGTACAGTATGTTCACAAATAAAATAAAATTAAATTAAAAAAAAAGAATCTCACAGCTTTCTGGCCTGGGCTGCCTTCAAATTGTGATCCTCAGGTCTCAGTCTCCTGAGTAGTTAGGATTACAGGTGTGAGCCACCAATGCCAGGCTTCTAAATAGAATGTGAAAGTGCTCTACTTCCAACTTATCTTCCTGATTTTCTTCTTGGGGCTTTACAGCATGGTACAATTATATTTTTTAGGTTGAGTACCTTTATATAGATGAGCAATCTATGTACTTTTGTGGCTTCTATCTTTGACTTTGCAAATACTGCTGGGTAAATAGCAATAACCCAACAATGTCTTTTATTAACATGGAGACTAACATAGTTAACATTGTGTATTTTATTCCTTCAGAACCAATAATTGACACATATTTATTTCAGAAATTGTGCCTTTGGACTGAAAGTCCAACACAGGCAAAAATTTTGACATTGAGACTATTGGTATGCTAGAATGATTTCAGGAGTACATGGTGGATTAAGTCAATGTTTTCACAGGATTACATGGCTAAAAAATTATGATGAGAGAGACAAAAGATAAAATTTCAACTTTATAATGATAGGCAATGAGTTATGTATCAGTTATGAACTAATGCTAGATGAAAATATGAACACCAGTATTTCTTCTGTTTTTCTACTTCCTCATTGAACAATTACTGTGAATGTGATATGCCAAGCAATGCACTAGTCCACAGTAAAAATAAGGCATTTTGGAAATCTATAGCATTGGTAGAACAAAATAGGCCTGGGAATTTTGGACCCTAACTAAGTAACTGGATAGTTTAAGAAAAATTATTTGATATATCAGATCCTCAATTTTGTCATCAGAGAAGCAATATAATAATGATTTTTTTATCGAATCTCCTTGTGAAGATTAAATAAAATACCAAATGAAGTATTTTATATTTTCCTGGTATTCAATATTAACTTAATGCATAGTATAATTTTTTTTGTTGTTGGTCATGGGGGTTAAACCCTGGGCCTGGGCACTGTCTCTCAGCTCTTCAGCTCAAGGCTAGAGTTCAACCACTTGAGCCACAGCTCCACTTCCAATTTTCTGAGTTATTGGAGTTATTGGAGATATTGGATATAAGAGTCTCACAGTGATCCAAATATATTCCAAAATTCCCCCTGTGACACTGTTCTCAAGATTAAATCTGAAACAGAATGTATCTGAGTTTCTGAGTGTCCTAAGAAGTATGGCTTTCTCAATGCATGATCTGTGCAGTCACAGAGGGACACAGACATAGCATTCTCCACAGTTTAGTGCCCTGATTCACCATTTCAATTTTTTAGTAATTTTTAAATAAGGAGTTTCATATCTTCACTTGGCATTGGCTTGCTCAAACATTGTACTTGATTTTTATGGTTTATATATTCTATAGTCAGAATTTATGCACAACTCCATAGAAACACAAAGGTGGGAGAACATGCATGGGAATGCTAGGGCTTAAGAAACGAGAGCTATTAGTCAAACATTTGTCCAAGTGCAGAAAGGGGTGAAGGCAGTGAAATAATGGAAGCCTACAAGCAATTGTCATCAATAGCTCTTATGATCAGAGATATTAAATACAATTGTGGAACAATTTTGTCAAAAAATCATATTTAAGATTGGCTAATACTGGGGCTGGGAAGGTGGCTCAGTGGTAGAGCGCTTGCCTTGCATGCCTGAGGCCCTGGGTTCGATTCCTCAGCACCACATAAGCAAAAAGAAAAAAAGCCGGAAGTGGTGCTGTGGCTCAAGTGGTAGAGTGCTAGCCTTGAGCTGAAGAGCTGAGGGACAGTGCTCAGGCCCAGAGTTCAGGCCCCAAGACCGGGCCAAAAAAAAAAAAAAAAAGAGTGGCTAATACTGATTACATATTAGTGAAAACAATCTAGAAGTCTGTCTGAATGTCTACAATGTAGCCTAGGAGGCCTGCATGTGTCATGAGAACACTGCAAAATAAACCAGGTTGCTTTTAGGGTATGAGAAATTTAGGGTTTAACATTGCCTAGGTCTTGCCTCCAACAAGCATCCTGCAGTCATTGGAGCCACGAGCTTTCTCCAGTGTATCATCTATGTTCATGGCACCAGGCTAACATATTTATGGCAGAAATACAGTATATTGAGTGGAATTGTGGGGAGAATAATCAGAGAGGTTTAATTGCTTTCATGTATTACTTTAGAATTGGTGCAACTGTTTTCTAGTTGTCTCATTCTTTCATTGTTATTCTTACTATTATTATTATTTTAAAGAATAGAATCTCAAACTTCTGGCCCAACTCCTTTCCAAGACATTAATTCTCTTAATATATCCAACTAGTGTTGTTTTAGCCTTTGCTATTTCCAGTGCTTTCCAGCTATGGTTAGATTGAATGTCAAAATACATTTACTTCTGTTGAGATAAACTTGTCATCTCACAAACATTCATCAAAGGTCTTTTAGAGGGGCTTGGAAGGTGGCTCAGTGGTAGAGTGCTTACCTTGCATGTATGAGGCCCTGGGTTCGATTCCTCAGCACCACATAAGCAGAAAAAGCCAGAAGTGGCTCTGTGGCCCAAGTGGTAGAGTGTTAGCCTTGAGCTGAAGGCTGAGGGACAGTGCTCAGGCCCAGAGTGCAAGTCTCATGACCACATAAACAAACAAAACAAAACAAAGCAAAACAAAATCAGGGGAAACTTCTTTTGGAGTTCATTCTGATCAATGGGAAAATACTTGCCCATTAACTATATATAGATCACATCTATCTGTCTGTCTGTCATCTAAGATTTTCTTTGATGATAGTTGTTTTGAACACCTCAAGATCTTTATACCACAGGGTAGGGCTTTTTTTTTTTCAAAATAACACAGAACAGAAGATTACTCCTGTAGATTCATTTTTGCCTTCTGAATTACCAAAAGAAACAACTTTCTCCTTTCCCTCTGCCAATCATAATGCACCAGGAATATATTCAGTTGATGCCATTGCATGAGAGACAGAGCCAGTCACAAACACACTTGCTCCAGGATGCACAGCTCAGACATTTGCCATCTGTGTCTCAGCTTTCTCAAGCTCTTTCTTAGGTGGCTTGTTGAGGGACACACTCATACACACAATTTCCCACACCCTGGCAATGGAAAACAATTGGCAAATAGCAAACACTAGATTTTGGAGTGAGGTTTTCTTTTCTGTACTTTCCCCCTACCCCAAATGTTAATTTGAGTCTTTTCCAATGATATGTGGAAGTGTCATACATTCAGACGAGTGTATAGGAGTCAATTTGCTCAGTAATAATGGAAGAATCATCTTCATGATGACTTTTTATTGTTCTATATGGAAAGTGAATCAGTGTTCACAGACTCTTTTCAAGAGCAAGAAACATTCATTTCTTAAAGAGGAATTAGAATTATACATACTCGAATATGTTGCGGAGAACCATTTTGACCCAGAGACTGTTCCACAAACAAGAGCTGAGTGCTGAGTTCTCTTTGGAATAATGGAATATGTATGCTACCTATTCACACTGAAGCAGAAATAACCCAAATGTCTGCCCTTGATCTTGTCTCTCTCACATCTTATGTGCCCTGATTTCCTTTGTATGTATTTTCCTACTTCATTATTTTATCCCTAGCCAAAGTAGAACTGAATAATCTCATCATGAAGAGTTTGAGGACTGTGATATCAGCAATAGACACAGAAAGTCAGAATGGAAGATAGAACTAATTATAAAAAGGAGAAGCTAGATATTTATAGGGCACCTACCATGAGACATGCTTTTTGATGAGATACATGCATTTTCTTTAATCCTAAAAACCATGTAAGGCAGGAAATACTCAGAACTTAAAGACAAAAAAATCAAGAGGTGGTGTGTGAGCAGATTACACTCACCACCAGCAAGAACTGACAAGGAATGGAAATCTTCATCCTGCTGACCACAGACAGTCTAAGTCCATGGACAGCCTGGAAACCAAGGGAAAGGTGTGAGTACCACATAAGACATCCTCACTCCTTTTCACTGAGCAGTGGTGGGAAGGTAGCCCTTCCCTCACCACTGGAAAAGAACTCCATCTTTGATACTGACAAAGAATAGGCTAGAGCAGCTAGCACACAACTCAGGCTTTGGAAGAAGACAATAGGAGCCATAAAAAATGTCAAAGGAACCTGACCTGAGTGACTCAGCTCCTCCCATGGGGAAAGTTTCCCTTCCCAAGCAGAGGAAGCTCTGCCCAAGGAGGAATGACTTTCTTCACTGGGTAAACAGAGCCAGAGGCTGCTTCACCCCTCTGTAGCTCAGGCCTCAGACCCAGCTGCAAGAGGGTAAAAGAAAAACAATTGGAAACTCAGTAAACATAAATCCTGAGAATGGCTCCAGGCTGGGCTGTGTGAGTGTCTTAGGAGCTAGTCCCTCAGGAAAAAGCTACTATTGCTGACAGGCCTTAACCCTACACACAACCTAGCCCCATCACAGCAACTCCAAGTTAGAGGAAACAGTCATCTCCCTTTTTTGTGATAGGTGAAGCAGATCACCCTCCCACTGAACTAGCCTGGGAGGAAGGTCATACAGTCCCTGGTAAGGCAGAGTTTCCTTCTGCCTGTTCAAACAAACTGATTTAAGAAACCAATCAAGTCACAGGAAAACCGAACACCATAAGAAAACCAGAGACTCCACTAAGATATTGGATACAGACACAGGGGAGGCTGAAGATGCTCCCCCCCCCAAAAAAAACCCCTCTTTTTTCTACTTAATTAAAAAACTTTTAAAAAAATGTTTTCTTTTTTATCATTATTATTTTAGTTCTTCTTAAACTTCTGTTTTTACTCTTTTCACTTTTAGTCTTTTTTTTGCTTTACTTAATTGCTGTTCTATTCATCCCCAGATATATACCCATCTTCAACTATTAGACCTTATCCTTCATTGTGTGCTTTATTCAGATATCGATATCTCAATTCACAAACTCTCAGCCTTAACTCCTTTAAGTGTAGTATTATTTCTTTATACTTATATAATTTTTAAGTGTTTCATTTTTAATTTTTAATTTTCCCTTTTTCTTTATCTCCCTTCTCCTTTCCTCCTGTCCTTTTCCTCTCTGAAGTTAGTCTTGATTATATTCTCTCTCTTCTTGTCCCTTCCCACATTTCCCCTAATATTATTTTCTCCTCACAATTTTTGCTAAACCTATTAATTTCTGATATTCTTAGTCCATTGATCCCTAGTTGTTTGTTGTTGAACCAGATTGTATCTGTTGAACTAGATAATATCTGTACTGTGTCAAACAATCTGTGCAACTACCGGGCTCTGGTTGACGCTTCCCTTAAAATAGTGTTCTAGCACAGAATTACTTTTGTTTTCATACTCAAATGGGCAGAACAAGCTGGAGAAACAAAAGAAAAATGGCAAGTCCAGGTTTCTCAACTTCCACTTATGATAATCAGGCAACAGAGAAATTAATGAATAATCCAGAGGAGAGTTTCCAAAAAGCTCTAAAACCTACAGGTAAACATGCTGAGCAAAAGTATTGAAAGCCTGCAAAGGACTCTGTGTGAGTGTGATAGGGAATTGAGTGAGTGTGATGAAGCTAACCAAACATTAATACAGGAATTTCATGAGTGTGAGGAAGCTAATCAAAGCTTAATGGAGGAATTGTGTGAGTGGGAAGAGAATAAACAAAGATTAATAGAGGCATTCATGGATTCTACCAACAGAAAGCTAGATGAATTCCTGGAGGCCACAAAAGAAATGCTAAATGAAGCCCAACTGAAGAAAGGGAGTCCAATAAAACTATAACCAATCAAATAAGGGATTTGAGAATGAACACTGAAAACCAAATTAAGGAGGTAAAAAAGTCATCCAGGATCTCAAACAAAGCTCTAACAAAGAATTTGAAGCCATCAAATCTGGCCAATTAGAAGGATAGGAAATAAAAAACAAATCAGAAAGTCTTTTTTTTTGTGATGTCATAGATTTATTGTAGTAAGTATTTCACAGCGGATGTATATCAAATCAATCTGAAAACCTTAAGTACACATAAAAACACACATCCACATATTTAAATGCCAACCACACCTCAAGAATGTTAAAAAATATGAAAACCAGGTGTATAGATATGGTAAATCCAACTTTTATAATTGTTTTCTCTTTTGTTTACCAAACTAATGCTATTATGACCAAGATGGCCCTAGCATTCCCTCAACTTAGAAGTCTTTATGATTTAAGATCCTAACTTGCCTCTTTTTTTTTTATTTGTGAAAATACTGTACAGAGGGGTTACAATTGCATGGGCAGGATAATGTGTACATTTCTTACCAAGCATTGCAGCCTCCTCCTTTGTTTACCCTTCATATC
>NW_012267269.1:232233-236471 GCF_000151885.1 Dipodomys ordii
TATCTAAGGGTTCATTTTCCTGACATCACATTATCTGACCTTTTCCGCTTGACTCATACATATACTAGATATTGCAAATAAGGGAAACCATGGGACCTAGGTTTCTTTGGGCTTGGCTTACTTCACTTAATATAATTTTTTCCAAGTTTTTCCATTTCCTAACAAATGGGGCAATGTCATTCTTAAATCAGAAAGTCTTGATAGTAGGTTAGACCATGCAGAAGATAGAATCTCTGGGACTGAAGACAGTGTAAACATTATAGAGAAAGAAGAGACAAGTATTCAAGACAAACCCAAGAAATAGGATAGATCTATTCAACATTTAGAATATCCCATCAGAAGGCCTAATGTAAGGCTAATGGGTGTAGAGGAAGGCCTAGAGACAGGAGTTAAAGGTCTAGGAAATTTATTTAACAGGATCCTAGCAGAGAACTTCCCAAACATGCAAAAAGATAGGCCAATTCAGATACAAGAAGCCTTTAGAACCCCAAATAGACCTGACCAGAACAGAACATCTCACTGTCACATTATAATCTGTACAGGATCAATTGAAACCAAGGAAAGGATCCTTAAAGCTGTCAGGGAGAAAAGATCAATTACCTATAAAGGAAAACCAATCAGAATAACTTCAGATTTCTCAGCAGAGACAATGAAGCCAGAAGAGCCTGGAATGATGCTCTAAAGACAAACAACTATCAACCAAGAATAGTGTACCCAGCTAAATTGTCCTTCATAATTGAAGGTCTTTCCCTATATTGAAACAATATATCTCCACCAAACCAGCACTACAAAAGATACTTAAAGATGTCCTACACATAGAAAGCCAGCAAAAGCATGATAAAGGCCAAGAAATCCCCCAAACAAAGAATCCAAGAATCATAGGAAGAACCCAGTTGGTACAGGCTCCAAGAGGGTGGATGACAGGGCACAAACTACCAAACACCTTAGTCCTAACTCCCAATATTAATGGACTTAATTCTCTAATTAAGTGACATAGATTGTCTAGTTGGATCAAAAAGCTAGATCCTTATATCTGCTGCCTTCAAGAGACACACTTTGCACACAAAACAAACATATTTTGAAAGTAAAAGGCTGAAATAAAATCTACCAAGCAAAGAGCCCCTAGTATCCTAATATAAGATAAAATAGACTTTAAATTAGAATTAGCCAGAAGAGATAAAGAAGGTCATTACATAATAATTAATGGATCTTTCCTTCAGGATGATATTACTATTTGCTAAATAATAATGGAGAACTCAAATTTATCCAAGAAACACTACTTTCACTAAAATGTCACATACATCCAAAGACATTAATTGTTGGAGACTTTAACACAACACTACAACACTATCCCCAATGGATAGATAAATTCAGCAAAAAACTCCACAGAGAAACCTAGGAGCTAAACAACTGCACAGATCAACTAGACATAACAGATATGTACTGAATACTTAACCAGCAGCATCAGAATACATGCTCTTCTCAGCAGCACACAGAATATACTCCAAGATAGACCACATTTTAGGTCACAAGGCAAATTTATCCAAATTCGGAAACATTGAAATTATGCCCTGCATTCTCTCAGACCACAAGGGATTAAAATTAGAATTCAACACCAAAAGCCATCAAAGAAAATCCTGTAACACAACATACTGTTAACCACCAGTGTGTCATGGAAGAGATTAGAAAGGAAATTCAAATGTCCATGATATTTAACAAAAATGAACACACAAATTACCAGCTCCTCTGGGACACAGCAAAGGCAGTACTCAGAGGTAAGTTTATAGCACTGAGTTCCTACATCAACAAATTGAAAAAGTCTGAAACCACCAATTTAACAAGGCACCTGAACCTCCTTGAAAATGAGCAACAAGCTAAACTCCAATCCAATAGATGGAAACAAATAAGTAAAATTAAATCAAAATTAAATGAGTTAGAGTCCAAAAGAACCATAGAAACAATCAACAAAACAAAGAGTTGGTTGTTCAAAAAAATTAACAAAATTGACAGAACCTTAGCAAATCTTATCAGAAAAAGCAAAGAATACACCCAAATAAAATCAGAGATGAGAATAGAAACATCACCACAGAAACAACCAAAATTCAGAATATTATAAGGGAATACACCTCAAATCTTTATGTTAATAAGTTTGAGAATCTGGAAGAAATGGACGAATTTCTAGCACATACTGACATTCCCAAAGTAAACCAAGATGATTTAAACCAACTTAAGAGGCCCATATCAAGCATCGAAATAGAAACAGCAATAAGAGATCTCCCACCCAAGAAAAGCCCAGGACTGGATGGATTTACAGGTGAATTCCACAAGGCGTTCAGAACAGAACTCACACCAATACTCCTCCAACTCGTCAATGAAATTGAAAGAGAAAGTTCACTACCAAACTCTGTCTATGAAGCCATCATAACCCTCATCCCAAACCAGGCAGACTCATCAAAGAAAGAGAAATATAGACCCCTTTCTTTGATGAACATCAGTGCAAAACTTCTCAATAAAAATTTGACCAATCGACTTCAACAACTCATCAAAAATTATATGCCATGATCATACAGTATTAATTTCAGGGATGCAAAGCTGGTTCAATATATGTAAATCAATTAATATAATTAATCACATCACAAGAGCAAGGCTAAGACACACATGATTATCAACAACTCATCAAAAATTATACGCCATGATCATATAGTATTAATTTCAGGGATGCAAAGCTGGTTCAATATATGTAAATCAATTAATATAATTAATCACATCACAAGAGCAAGGCTAAGACACACATGATTATCTCAGTAGATGCAGATAATGCACTTGACAAGATCTATCACCCCTTTATGATGAAAGCTCTGTAAAAACTAGGAATCCATGGAACATTCACCAATATAATAAAGGCTGTGTATGACAAACCTACAGCCACCATTATACTTAATGGCGAAAAACTAAAGCCATTTCCTCTAAATTCAGGAATGAGACAAGGATGTCCACTCTCTCCACTTCTCTTCAATTAAGTATTAAAATGCCTGGCTAGAGCAATAAGACAAGATTTAAATGTAAAGGGGATCCAAATAGGGAAAGATGAAGTAAAACTCTCCCTTGCAGATGACATGATCTTGTATTTAAAGAACCCTATGAATTCCACTCCCAAGTTTCTTGAGCTGATTCGAAACTTTGGCAAAGTAGCTGGGTATAAAATTAACCCTCAAAAGTCAATATTTTTTCTATTTGCCAATAATAAGAAGAGCACAGCTGAAATCAGGAAAGCAACTCCTTTCGTAATAGCCCCACAAAAAATAAAATACCGAGGAGTTAACTAAAGAAGTGAAGGAGCTCTATGATGAAAACCTTAAAAACCTGAAAAAGGAAGTTAAAGCAGAACTAAGGAAGTGGAAAAACCTCCTATGCTCCTGGATTGGGAGGATTAACATGGTGAAGATGGTAATACTGCCAAAGGCTATCTACCTATCAATATCCCAACCTCATTCTTCAATGAAATAGAAGAAGCAATCCAAATATTTCATATGGAACAATAAAAGACCCCAAATAGCAAAAACAATTGTTAGCAGAAAGAACAGTGCTGGAGGAAGATCAATACCAAACTTCAAAACAGTTTGCTACTGGCACAAGAACCAACCTGAAGACCAATGAAATAGAACTGAAGACTCAGAAATGAACCCACAGACCTATAGCCACCTAATCTTCAACAAGGGAGCTAAAAATTTTGAACAGGAGAAAGACATCCTTGTCAATAAATGGTGCTGGCAAAATCGGTTAAACACCTGTAAAAAACTAAATCTAGATCCTTATAGATCACCCTGCACCAGAATCAACTCCAAATGTATCAAAGACCTTAAAGCAGACACTCTGAAAACATTACAGGAAGAAATAGGAGAAACTCTAGAGCTCCTTGGCACAGGCTGAAATTTTCTTAATAATGACCCAGAAACACTATAAATCAAAGAAAGTTTGGACAAATTGGATTGCATGAAACTGCAGAGCTTCTGCATAGCAAAGAACATAGCTAGCAAGATCAATAGAAAGCCCATGGATTGAGAGAAGATCTTCACTAGCCATACAATGGACAAGGGTCTCATATCTAAAATATACTTAGAACTCAAAAAATTAAATCTCCCATCAACAAATCCTCAAAGAAACAATTGCCCAATTAATAAGTAGGTTAAAAAATTAGGGGCTGGGAAGGTGGCTCAGTGGTAGAGTGCTTGCCTTGC
>NW_012267269.1:236567-293356 GCF_000151885.1 Dipodomys ordii
TGAAGAGCTGAGGGACAGCTCCCAGGCCCAGAGTTCAGGCCCAGAGGTCAGGTAACAACGAAAAATAAATTAAAGAGAGACTTCTCTGAAGAGGAAATAAGAATGGCCAATAGACACACGAAGAAATGCTCAACTTCTCTAACCATAAAAGAAATGCAAATTAATACATCACTGAGATTCTACCTCACCCCAGTTAGAATGGCTATAATCAAGACTCTAATAGCAACAGATGCTGGAGGGGATGTGTCCAAAAGGGAACCCTACTGTATTGTTGGTGGGAGTATAAATTTGTTCAACCACTTTGGAAACCAGTATAGAAATTCTTCAAAAGACTACACATAGAGCTCCCCATGACCCAAAGATTCCACTTTTAGATATTTACCCAAACAATCACAAACAAGGTCATACTAAAACTACCAGTACAACTATATTTATTGCAGCATTATTTACCATAGCTAAGATATGGAACCAACCCAGATGCCCCTCAGTAGATGAATGGATCAAGAAAATGTGATGTGTATATATATATATATATATACATATATATGAATTCTATGGCTCCATCAGAAAGAATGAAACCCCCCACCCCTGTTTGTTAGGAAATGCAAAGACTTGGAAAATATTATATTCAGTGAAGTAAGTCAGGCCCAAAAAACATACATCCTATGGTTTCCCTTATTTGCAATAACCAGTATATGTCTAGGAGAAGCAGAAAAGGTCAAAAGCTATGTACATATGACCATATAACTTGATGTTAATTAAAATGAACCCCAACATAAGGACACAAGAAGTTTTATCTTTTTTGCTGTTGTTTTAAATATACTTATAATGTACTGTGTGATTTTTTTTGTTTCTTTTATATGTTCTTCCCCCATGGTACAACCCCTGTTGTCACTGTATTTGAGTCCAGTGCCCTGCTTCTTGTATATACATTTTTCTAATTTGGGGAGGGGAATGGAAATAACAAAATGCTGAAATACAGGTTGACCCATTATAACAATGAGACGTACAAGACACTATGTTGAAAGCGAACTTTATAGCTTGGGAGGTGGGGAGGGAGAAGTTGGGGAGGTGTGGAGGAAAGGGATGGTCGTGTAAAAACAAAGGAGGAGTAACAAAGCCCATAAGAAATGTAGTCATTACCTTCCTCATGTAACTGTAACCCTTTTTTACAGTATCTTTACAATAAAAATATATGTTAACAACAACAACAACAACCCTCTGGCTGGTGATCAAAGGAAATAAGTATTCCAGATAACAAGAAACCTGGACTAAATTTAATCAAATAAGAAATGCAGGATAAAAAAATTCTGGTATCTTTCAATATACTTCAAAGTTATTTAGGAGTGAAGACATGCTGACAGGTGTGAGTTGTGGGAGTCACTGTGTCACACTGCTGGAGGTGATGGCAGCTGCTGAATGCTCAAAGCAATTTTTGATGGCATCTGGACTAAATACAATAGAAGCTTAGAACAGTTGTACTATCCTCTTTATCCATTAAAATATTGTCCATTGTATGTGAATTAATGTTACTGAAATAATCATGTTGCTTATAATTTAAAGCCTCCAGGTTTGTAGAAATATGATACACAAAAGGAACCCAACAAATAAAATAGTTATCTCTGGAAAAAAAAGAGACAAAGAAATGACCACTTGAAACATTCAACTAATTCTCCCCAATCCAGGCTGCCCTTAAATGGGTGTATTTAGGAATCAAAGCCATTTGACCTAACTTTCAAAGTTAATGGTTCAGGTTAAGACGGAATAGAGATACTGGTCTTGATATATCTGGCTTTGTGCTGGTGTCATACTATATTCTGATTTTAGCAGGTGCAATGTGTATGAATACCCACATTATGTCTAGTGTAATTTTCAGTTCCGTTAGCTACATGTTGAGACAGTGTTCATCCCATGATCACCAAGATTTTAGTAACAGGAGTCTTTTTGCTTTGAGCCATTCCAATTTGGACAGCAAGTACATGTAATTGTGATGTTAAAGTTGAAAGCAACAGAGAACCATAGTTTTGCTTAGCAATATTGTAGTTATATTTTTCTTACTGTAAAAATTAAAAGCCTTATACATTCATATATTAGAAATATTTATATCTCTTGTCAGATGGAAACAATATGAAACTAAATATTTGGAATTCAGCTTTAACTTTACTATTTCTTTATTCATCTGTAATATCAAAATCACGCTGGGTTTCCACTTTTTTTTATCAAATGGGAATATGCCCCCACACATCTGTATCTACATACTTATGTATATCTATCTATCGATCTTTATTTACTTACTTATTTAACCATATATGTGTATAGATATATGCTGTGTGCCTTGCTTAATAATATGAAGTGTGCCAGTTCTCTAAGTCCTCTCTTGCTGGCAATGTAACAGAAAGAACACATATGTAGGATAGCCAGCTAGGGCAGTGACAATTCAGTTTCACTAGAGATGTCCCCTTTATGAAGCTATCACTCTGTCCTTGCCCATACTAGAGGGGACTAGTTGTGGTTTTATTAACTGAGGTAGAAAGTGACAATGGTTTAATAATGGAGAATCATTTAACATACTTAATGCTGTAGGGGAGAGATGAGAACCATCCCTGTGGGAGATTCTCTTACAATTACAAAATTTGAGGAATCTGGACTGGATATCATTACAGGGACGTGTGTGTGTGTGTGTGTGTGTGTGTGTGTGTGTGTGTGTGTGCGTGCATGTTACAATTTGCTAGCATTGGAAAGTGAGATCCCTTCAAAATGATGCAAAGTAGAAATTAAGGACAGGAGAAAGAAGTGCTGACATACACATGTAAAAAAAAGCCCAGCATTCTCCTCACTTCTCAAGGTTATTAGGAAATACAGTCCAGACAAACTGTGAGATTACAATGCAAATAGGAAAGCACCAAACTAGCAAATAGAAGAATAGTGTGGCCTGATTAGGAAGTCATAAATCCTAATATGTAGTTGGGAAGTTTTTTGGCTCTGTTGATAAAATGTGTTATGTCATTTTTATTGGACTGTGTTGGGGCTGCTGAGGCCCTTGGTGTTGTATCCATAGTGTCTCTTCTACAGCTTGCTCTTCTTTTCTGAGACATGGGATAAATATGTCTTCATAAGGTCTGATGAGGAAGATGTGAGTTTATAAATGGATGAAAAGCAGCCCAGAACAACCTTTGACTCAGAGTGACAGACAGTTCAGGATCTGTTAGGAAGCCAATTAAATGATATACACTTGTAGCATTCATCACTGCTGTTGATCTAGGGAGGCTTTGTAGTTCCTGTGTATTTTGTTTTCCCTGCAGGTTCAGTGGAAAAGCACCTTGTTCCCAATCAAGAATAGTGTGGTTAAGGGCTTTAGCTCTCAAAAAATCCCAACCCAACTCTATGCTTTTCAGTTCTTTAGGAAATATTAATTTAAAATAATAATAAAATAATTAATAGCTACAAATAATTAGTTATTAGTAATTAATTATTAATATAACCTTATGAAAGGAATTAAAATATCCTAGAGAGACAAAAATGCTGATTTTCCAGAGAGGAAGCAATAGTCCCTGAGGAGAAATATGTGGTCTATAGCAAGCTAGGTTTGAATAGCACATGTCTAAGTACTAACTGTTCTCTTATGGAACACGGGGGTGAGGCGAGGGACTCTACATGATGCCTTGGACAGGATGACCCCAATGGTGAATGTTATGGTACTTTGTTTGAACATGGGACATAATGGTAGACAATACTCTCTAGGGAGTGATGGACCTCACTTCCATTTACTCCTGGTTCAGGTTCCCACATCATTTTTTTGCAATATCACTTGATATCTTTAGTAAATTTTGAATTATCTTAAAAGGTGTGTTATTCTAATAGATAGACTCATAAATGACCTTCCAATTTGCTCTAATTTTATAGTTAAAATAAATAGAAGACTGTGAAAGATTAAATGATGATCACAAAGCAGGTATATGCTACAGCTTAGTCAGAGGCCCAGGATTTCAAATTCTGATCAACTGATAAATGAGATGATTTAGATTAATTAACCATCAAATCAAACTTTTAGAGTATTTTTATTAGTATCAGGTGCTGTTTTCAATGATTCCATTTAATAATTCATATAGTCCTTTCAACAAGCTAAAAGTATTATCACCATTCTGGCTTGTAGATAGGTAAACTAAAACATAGAACTCAGCTACAAGCACTCAGCTACAGTATGACTCATTTAATTAAACATTTCTGCCTACACATAGTTTAACACATTAATCTTCTTTATTTAAAAAGCAAATTAAGATTTGTTAAGTTATTGGATATGTAAAAATTAATTAAAATTCACACATGATAATATTTACTTTTCCTATAAAATCATCTATCTACCCAGAAAACTTCAACAATTGATTTGCAGGTATCTATCTATCTATCTATCTATCTATCTATCTATCTATCTAGATTAAGATCTACATATAGGCATTTATCTGGTTTAGCAGTGTGTGATATTCAGATTGTTAACATATTCTGGCCAATCAAGTTAACAAAACTGTCATTCAGAAAAGTAACCATTTCTAAAAAAATTAAAAATTAAAATAAACTTGACACCCAAACTGTTTTCATCGCAATTCAATTTCATTTAAATTCTGATTTTTGAGGGCATGGTAAATTTGGTAGTGGCCTCCAGTCTTCCCTATTAACATAATTTTACATTCTAAAGGACAGATATAGAAGAGGTGGCAATTAAGCCATTTTAAAACCATATCTCAGAAACTTCTTGGGAAAATTATTTCATATGGCTATATTCCTGGGGTCAATTTTTAAATTGATCACTCCTCTGTGTTAAAATGCAATAATGGAAAACAAATTTGAGGTGTTTAAACTGGTTATCAGCTAGACTCCTTGCATTGAGAATTTACCTCCACGTTTGCCCTATGCTATGCCACATTAGGCTTTCCAGAAAGGGAGAATAGAGAATGGGGTAGTCTATCAGTGAAGAAAACATCAGGAGAACTGGAAATTCAGAATAATAACTGACAGATCTCTCCCCTAGAAATTAGGAAGATAACATCTAATGTTCCTCACCTGAATATACATGGTTTAATGAGTGCAAAATTTGCTCTTTTTCAGATACCATCCAGTAGTTAGTATTTCTTTATTATTGCTGTTATAATTTCACTTACAAGTTCACACAGTAAGTTGTCTCATTTACTACACCTTAAACAAAAAAAAAAGTGTTAATGCAAAGAACCCAGCCAAAAAGACTGTATCCCAAGCAAGATGTATACTCTCGTTTTGCTAGAATTTTTTGTTTGTTGTTTTGTTTTGAAATGGCATACTGAACATGGCAAAAAAATGAATTATTTTCTTTGCAAGAGGAGAAATGCTAAAACCCAGCCTCATTATTTCAGATATCAAATTTAGTTTATTCTTCATTTTGGAATAATTTATAATGAAATGTAGAAACAAACAATGGGGAACACACACACACACACAGACACACACACCCCTCCTTAGAAGATCCAGCCATCCATTCCCTGAAAAGATGTAATCTATGTGTAACAATGCTTAAATCAGCACGACATTTACAATACATATTAAGTGGTTTCTTATTTATTTCAGGACTTTAATTGGCACAATATATTAGCAGCATTGTTACAACAGTTCCACTTCAGATTTCTTTTCTCTTAAAAAGAGGAGACAGAAAGGAGAGGAAGAGAATCAATCCACCAGAATTACACTATAATCTTGTTTTGCTTTTCTGTTATTCCTTTAGTCTGAATGAACTGCTAAAGTTAAAGGGGGGAAAGGAACTAGCTTCAGAAACCATATTTTAGATTCAATTCAATTTTATTAAACCCAGACCAGTGTTCTTTTCTGCCATTCTAATATAACCTATTATGAGATTTTTTTTCCCAGGGACAAAAACAACAGCAACTTTCCCTCCCTAAGAGCTTCTTATTGTTCATTTTGGTTGCTATTTAGAGAAAAAGCTCATTAAAATATTATGAAGCACATAGCATAATTATGTGCCAGCCTTCGCCAATGAAGAACATCTGTAGCACAGTGTATGTATATTTATATTACAGCAAACTTGAGCGCAGAGTCTCACTCACCCTTCTTTACTCTCCTGTGTTTCTCTAATTCTTTGTCCTGACTACAGAGCGGGGCAAACGTGTGAAATGTGAGGGCTACAGTGAGCGCATTAGCCTCTCAGGCTCCAGTGCCAAATGTTATTATTCTATCATTAGCCTGTAGCTCACGCCAGGGTAAACTGTGTTCTGCTAAGTGTCTCCAAGCCTTTTTTAAAAAAATTCTTTCTCTTTTCATTTCTCTAGTTATTTTTAAAATGTATCTTTCCCCTGGTTCTCTCCCTGGCACAGAAAGATCTGCCAAGTGCATCGAACACACACCCAGTTCCCGAATCAATCCTTGCTTCTCCTTTCTTTGCATTTATTCCACTTGCTTTAAAACCAAAGAACCCTGGGCATAATAAAAACATTGAGAGCTTGCCTATACCACAAATATTTGTGGAAAGCACATGGTGCCATTTTGCCAGACTACTCTTATTTGTTAAACTGAGTTAAGTGTAACGTGATTCCAAAATCTGCCTTTAGAATGAAAGGAAAGGCTTGTAAAGCCAGGGAGATAATTATCACAATCTGGTTTACAGAAAATGCAAAACAAAAGAGCACAATCCTATTTTGTGTGTGTGTGTGTGTGTGTGTGTGTGTGTGTGCGCGCGCGCGTGAGTGTATGTGTTGGGTGTTTGTCTTTGTATTACATTGTTTTGTTTTGTTTTCTCTTTGTCGATGTATGCAAACATGTAAATAGCCCATGGTTATGTGTGTTGACCAAGCTAAATATCAACCTAAATCCTGCAGAGTCCTAAAAAAACACTGATTCTGTAGGGGGTCATGACATGCTTATTTTGGGAATACCTATTTAGAAAGGAAGGCTGTCTGTCTGTCTATCTCTCCCAAGCTGCAGTCATCCTTATTTGCCAAAAACATTGACACCTTCCTACTTTTCATTTGGAACTGTCAATCTATATTTTGCACACATAAATAAAAGTCAATTTGCAAAGAATTCAGCTCCTAAAATCTTTTATAGGAATCCATAATAGAATCCTTCAGTCTCTTTCTCCATGTTATTTTTATTACCATTATTATTCTATCAGTCTTCCCATTGTTGGGAATGGCGTCCTTTGGGATAGTTTTGTAGACTGGACCATTCTCAATTTTCCTTTCTTTGCCTGCCAATTGTTTCTAGATCTAAACCATTCTAAGGCAATGATTTCCATACGTGTATCTGTATGTAAATATTAATAATCACTGCATGTGTGTATATTTATGTGTACAAAAATAAACACCATCCTTGCACATATTTCTTGTTTTAAGAGCACCGGTTCTTACTCCATAAAAAGGTTTCTGTTCTCCAAACAGCTTTGTTAATGTACTTTATTAAAGAGTAAGAAAGAACAAACCTTCCACATTTCCCTGTTTAATGTTTAGAAGAAGAAAACTTTGTAGGTCTGAGCTAAGCTTTTTGGCATGTTTTAGTTGAGTACAGACGAGGAACTGTAGGTTTTGAAACTACTATCACACAGTTTTCTACAAAACCATCTTCTCTCTTAATTTCATCTGTTTGTTTCCAACAATGACACCTGACCCCAAAATATCCTGCTCTGTCTATTAACTCATTTTCCCCCCCTATGCACAATGATATTCTGGTTTGTTTGTTTTTTCAGAAGAAAAAGACAAAAACTTATCAAGGGTTTTCTTTGTTCCCAGACATAGATATTTTTGTCACCCCAATAGCAACAAGAGGACATAGAAAATGAACCTAGCTCAGAAGAGACAAAATATATCACGTCATAAGGTGCATGTAAGGATAAATCCATGAAGCCCTGCAAGCAGGATTTGGCAACAAAAATGTCCCATTGAGCCAAAAAGCCAGCCAGGGCATGGAAGCTTGTTATTATGGCTTGCTCTGTGAGTAAGACCCGCAGGGAGGGTGTGAAGGTTGCTTGGTGTGAAGCTTGTTTAGAATACTGGAGAAATATAAAATGAGACTTAGTCTTGAAGGATTCCAAGTCCAACTGGGACATGGATGTGCTCGATCCTTTAAAAATCTAACAAGCTAAACAACAATTTTTTGAAAAAAATCCCCAAATAAGATTAGGTATTCCAATTTGAATTGTATTGCCTTAAAAACAGGTAGTTTTAAACAAGGACATTTCAAAATGGATCACGAGACATTAGAAAGGAGAGGGAGGCTTTGGGGATGAAATCAGTAGCTAATGCTCATGATTAGAAATTACCACTAGCTGCTCATGGAGGGAGCTAAGATGAACTACTCTGACAATACACAAAATGCTGTTTACCACTCTCTGGATTGATTAAATGAAGAATCATTGGCTCCCCCATTTCATTTTTGTATCTAAATGTGATGGGAGCATTACTTTTCCTTTTAATAGTAGAATGAATGATGACTTCCTAAATATAACTTCATATAATCTACCCCCAAAATACCCTCCCTTATAAAAACTTGAATCTAATTTCTTGGGATGAACCTAGTGAGAGTCCATTACTATTTCTGAATTGTTTTGTTTCCTTTGCTTTCAAATCAAGACATTATTCATATTTTAGTGCCTGTTGAAAATTTGGAGAGGTGAACATTTAGCGAAATGAAAGCAGAACATTTAAGAGCTGTGTTTAATGTTGGGGTCCAAGAGAGATGACTTTCCTTTCAATTCTGTCCTGAGGCCCTCTGAACAGAGATCAGTTTTCCAGATCGTTTTCCTATTCAACATTACAAAAGCCAAGATGTCAGCTTTGATGGCCTCAAGGCCTTTATTTCAAGTCTTGAAAGAGGAAAACCAGATTTTAAAAAATAATCCATGTAAAGAATTAGAAACGCAAAGAGAAATGTGTTCATACATTCTGTTATAGACTTAAAGCGATCCCTTCATGAACTCAGTTCTCCTAAGGTGGGAGAGGCAGTTTCTGTAAATTATTGTCCATATGCTTTCCTTGTATGTGGGAAAAGGAGGAGATACTCTGCTCCCCTGTAGCCTAGGATAGAGTCCACATTTTGGATGATGGTACAGGCTGGTACATATGGAGAGTAGTACAGAAAAATGTATCTATGAGCTCTCTGAAGTTTCTTAATTGTGGTGAAGGCTGAATGAATTTAAAAGGGGAAACTCTGAAAAGGGGTCTGAAGTAGTCAATGCTTTTCCAGTTCACTCTAGTGTGACATTCCAACCTCTTCTGATTTAGAGGAGGACAGAAAGGGAGAAATTAGAGGCTAGTTGCATTTGAGCCCCCATTCCAGTTGGATAATAGAGAGAGTACAGCCCAACATACTTCCTTAGTTTAGAAATAACACTCAGAAGGTAATTTTTAAAACTTAATAGAACTTAATATAATATGTAAAAGTCTTAATTCTATTTCACTTTCCTGGCATATCATAGTTTTAATTTATATTAGCTTTTAAAAGTTCATGTTGGCACATCCTCTGAGTATGTATTTTGTTTAAAAAAGTTTCCATAACATCATTGGAAGGTGAAAAAATTATTATCTTCACATGACTCAAAATTAGTCATAATAATGTCTTTTTATACTATTCTTTATAATTAGTTCAAGAAGAAAAATATTTATTTTGAAACCAATAGGTGGTGCTATAAATATCTATATTTTAATACAAGGCAATATGCTCATTTTACATTCCCTTTTCCTCAGTGGCATTAGAAATTTCCTAATTATTACAGCAAGATTTTTTATGGCAAAATTACATTAACTTTCCCATGAAGTTAGAGATTATGATATATTTCTTTTCCTTTGGAAGTTCAACTATAACACAGATTGTGAAGGGAATCTATACAGTTTGGGGCCAGAGGGGTATATTTATGGAAAGAGATTCATATATCATTTTTTGTTCTAATTGGAATGAAAGAACAAGATTTGAATATTTAACTTACTTCACTGTACACATTGTCTGGAGGCACTCAATTTTCATCAAGGGCAATAAGCATGACAGTGTTAGATCATACTTTGTGATCTATCTTCCTGGACTTCCAGATTATGAAACACAGAGTTCCTTACAGAATAAACAGCTACAGGTGAGGCCACAGACAAAATAAAAGTAGAAAGTGCTAGAAACAGGTACTGGATGCTTGTCTTCATGGGAGCCAATGTTTCTGATATAAGAAAAGTTCTGAAAGTTCAAAGACCATGAAAAAGGAGAAATCCAAATATAACATCATTTCAAGCTTACACATTTTATAGATAACTAGGATAACCTGAAGATAAATATCTCAATCCTTTTTCTGTTCTTAGATAACCTCTTTTTTCCCCTTGTGTCTCTTACTCTGTCTCAATCTCTCTCTGTCTCTCACCTTTCAAGTTTATGTACATGCATGTATATAAAGATGGCATATAAAAATATAAGAAGTTTGATGAAATCTTACAATGGCGTCAAAAAGGAATGCATCAATTTCAACTAACTGCAGCATCAGCTCTCTCATTCCTGAAATGTGTAGTTGATTTTACCTCTCTTTTTCCAGATGTTTTGGTAGCTCACAAAAATAGCCTTAAACACTTGTCAGTATTGAATGAGCACCCTGGCTACTTATTGGAAGATGCATTTGTCGAAGACATGATAATTTGCATATGATTACACTAAGCACAACAGACTAAGTTTCCTCCTTCCCCCCCAGGAGTCCTTTTCTGGGCTGGCTCTCTATTTCCTGCATCCCTTAGGCTTGCTTTTATCTGCCCTTCAGGGGTCAGATTATGTCTTCTTGGCTTAGCTGGAAAGAATTAGAGTAAATTATCTATCAGTCATTTTATATTCACTCTCCATATTTATAATATTTAGAATATGAGAGGAAATATAAAATAGAAGGAAATAGCTCTTAGGAGGCATTTGTGGAAACATCGCATTTGGAAAGAAAACTGAGATTCACTATGCCACATACAATTCTCTTGAAGCTTCCATTTAAGATGGAACCCTGTCCTTTAAAATGTATTTTGACACTGTATTTCATGGTTGAGGGTAGTAACAAGAATGATGAAGAGATATGATAAGCTATGTGAGAAATGGTTTCAGGAACTGCAGACTTTTAGTGTGAATAAGACAATATTGGGGGGAAAAATAAGGGACTAGGAAGGTCGCTCAGTGGTAGAGTGATTGTCTTGCATACATGAGGCCCTGGGTTTGATTCCTCAGTACCACATTAGCAGAAAAAAGCCGAAGTGGCGCTGTGGCTCATATGCTAGACCACTAGCCTTGAGCTGAAGAGCTGAGGGATAGCGCCCAGGCCGAGTTCAGGCCCCACAACAGACAAAAAAAAAAAAAAAAGACAATATTGGGGAGGATACAGGAAGGTTGGATATGATAACCGTCTCCCAGTAATTGATGATCCATCATATTCAAAAGGCATTAAAGATATTTGATGCGATTCCAGACTGTGTATCAAGGATTAATCAAAGAAAACTGCTACTTGGCATCTCATTCCACTATCAAGATATTAGCATGAGATCTATATAGCTTTCTTTCACTAATATGACACATAATAAACCCAACTATAAATTGAAATAAAACAGACCTAAATAATATGGCACGGTTTTGGCTTGATAGAAAAACACTAAAACACAGAACAACAACAACAATAACTCAAAATATATATGGGCAATAAACATAAATGGAACACCTACAATGTGCCAGGTACTTTTCTAGGCACTTGAAAAAGTGATGGACAAAATGGAATTCTTGCTGTTACATTGCTTCCACTCTTGGGTAAAAAGGTAGGAATTAATAAATAGAAAGGCAAAAATATACACAATATCAGTAGGTGCTAGAAAGTAAGGAAGTACTAGGTTAAACAAGTCAGTATTATCTGTACATTGACAAGAACACCTTAGAAGTAGAACCTTCACAGAAATATGAAAGTCCACTATAGAAAATATTTGTGCACAGATTGAATAACCAATTTGTGAATAAAGTTGGCTCTTGTTTCTATGCTTGTTAACCCTACTAGTTCATAAAGTCATTTTGAGCATGGGATATTTTCAACTCATCTCTGCATGCCTAACATGAACTGTTACATTGCCTGAGATGGAGTGAAAAGTCTACAGAAAATTGGGCATTGTGTAATAATATACAACCTCAAAAATCCTGTCCTAACATAGTTGCCACATGGTTTATTTGTTCTATATAAACTTATCTTCTCGTATTTCCTTCCCAATTCTCTATAGGTTCTTTCTTCTTTAAGTTGTGGATATGCTTGGCTTTTTATTATTACACTAATGTTATATCTTTAGCAATAGGGTTACACAGACAGGATTGAGGGAGAAACTCATCAAATCCTTCAGATGCCACTATTGTCAGTAATAGTTCAGTTTTTGTTTGTTGGTTGGTTTGTGAGTGAAGGGATACAATTTAGTTAGGACTAAATTCAGTTTACGTGGAAAGAGGAGCTAAATAACTGTGGTTTAAACGTGGAAGATTTTATTCTATCATAAAATTCCAAGAGGCTGGACATTTAGGGAGGGTAAAGCAGTTGTATAAAATCTTCAGAAATACATCATCCTTTGAAGGTTTTCTTCCACCTATAGTGAAACTCTCTCATCTATATGGTCCTAGAGGTCACTGAAAGGTCAGACAATATATTATAAAATTGAGCTTATAAAATGTACACTCGTATCTGAATTACTTTCATATGTCCTATGTATCAGAGTTTCTGTTTAATAAATTAATTTTGGTGCTAAAGAAATTGGAAAACTACTAATCTCTTTAACAGAGGAGGATATATAAGCCCAGAGAAATTAAACAGCCTTTCTTGAGATAGCTGTTGACAGGGAAAAATCAGGTTCAAAGTACTTGATCACATCTGGCATTTCCACTGTTAGGAGATCCAGCTTCTTATTCAAATCACACATTACAGACTACAGAAACAGAAAAATTAAGCCATACAATACTATTGAATCTATCACTCAGATTGTATACATTTTTAGTGTTGGGCATATATTGTCATTCAGTTAATTGGTAAAGAATTTTGGCAAAGATTGACTCTATCTTTAGCAATATTATATCATTTTGTGCAAATTTGCACCCAGAAAAGCATGAAGAAATTCAGGAGAAATTATTCTAAGTTACTTAAGAATATCAATGTAACTTTAAGAAATTGACATTCAGTTATACACCAGTTTTTTTTTTCCCGAAACACCCCTCTTTTACCCTTTTATTTTCTGGCCTCAAAGTATTTTCAGAGATATTAGGAACAAATTATTCATGTTAGCTATATCAACCAGGAAGATGTAGGGCAGTTGATTTAGTGAGATTGAATGGGAATTGCCTCCTTTAATACAAAATCTACTAGGGGAAAACAGTACTATGCCTTTATTTCTAAGTAATGCAAGCCATTAAAATACAGCCTCCATGAAAATCGGACAAAATTGTTTCAAATAGGAGTTGAATATATTTAAAACTGAGAAATCCACCAGAATCATTTCCTATTTTGTGTGTAGTTGAACTGATTGAATTACCATTTCTGCCTAGAACCACAGAAGCTCAAGAGACTCTGGGTCAAAACCATGAACAATGACTCTTTGTCTAAAAGAAGCCCATAGATGTTTTTTTCTTACAGGCAAACATGTGATCTCAATGTATAGCAAAATGATTAAAAATTCAGCTCCAGTCCAGAGCAGCTCATGGGTCTGTCTATAGATGCTCAGTGCAATCCTTGATTCATGAACAGAATATACTATCTCATGGAAAAGAGGGGCAAAGCTTATCCTTTTTCTCAACTATTTACACATAAGAATTAATTGGATCTATGATTTTTTTGTAGTTTAGAAGCATATAAAATAGCCTGCCTTGTCTCATTTACAAGAGAATGGTGTGAAAGTCAATGGAACTGGCATGACCCACAGCAGTACTACATTGAGATCTGCTGGGGAAACCAGACAAGCCAGGGTGACAGCCAGATGACACTGCAGGAGCAATTCCTTGCAGGGGCTGTGCATGTGGGGTCTGAGATTGCCAAGGAGGAATGCATGGGCTTCCATTAACTGCAGATCACAATAAAACGGGGAGAATGTTCTGCATATGTCAATGGTGTAAAAAAGTTTATGATGTGTCCACTCGTGTATAGGTGTGTGCTGGGGAGGATGTGTGTATTGTGCATGGGTTCAGCATGCAGTATCATATGTTCGTGTTTATAAACAACACTATACGTTCTTTAAGCCTAGTTATAGAATAGGCTCAGGAGATTTAGGTACACTTCATAGGAAAAACCAACTTTATATGTGTCAGGAGAATAATAAAATGGCAGGTTTTCAGAAAGTCGTTGCCTGGAATTAAGTTAGACCCATGACTGACTGATTAAATGACATTAAAAGGTATTTCCTTTCTCCCTGAACCCATGATTGCTTGGCATGCGTGGAAAGTGAGGAAAAATGTTGTAACATTTTAATAGATCCAGGTATGATTTGAGTGTGGTTAGCACTCAATATTTATCTAGTTAACAAATGCATACAGTACCTACACATTTAAAAGCAGAATGTTTGCATTGCTCAAGACTAATGCTATTTATTTTCTCATTAACTTTTCATGTAGAAAGATAACTTTTTAAATCACACAATAGAGCTTATAGTTGATTATGATAAGCCACCAATGAGGCTTGTGAATCTAACTCCTTTTGCTCATTTTTATTCAGATTCAAAGACCAGGTTTTCAGTGACTGTTTAAAGTCTACGATGGTGAGATAATGCAGTCAGTTGAGAGCTTCCATACCAATAGTCTGGATGGCTGAATTGACCCCAAATAAGATATTGGGCCTGAGCTAGGCAAATAACTGTCCTTGTATCTTTATGACATGACTCTGTTAAAACATCTTATCACTATAATTACCTATGCAGAAGAAACAGAAGCAAACAAAACTTGTCATGGCTTAGTGGTTATGCATGTAAACAGATTTTTTTTAAGTATTCTTTGACCCTACCATAATATTAAGGAGTAAGGAGAGATGAAGTAGAGCAAATGTTTTCTAGTTGCTTATTGACACTCTAATAGAAATCAATATGCCTAGAAATGTTGACAATAGCAACATGCATTAGAAGTATAACTACTGAATCTGGGAACTAGAAAATCGATAGGGTTCCAGTCAACATTCTCTGTTATGGCTGAGAAACTCAGAACATAGAAGACTTATACCTAGAACCATAAATCTAGGTAATCATTCCTTTGTATTGTCCCCTTTATCGGTTCCATTTACTAAATAAGGCTAAAAACATTACTAAATAAAAATAATGCTTAATGCCACCTTGCTGTCCAAATCATTTATTTCTGAAAACTCCAAACCTAATTTCCTTCTGGTTTCAGTTTCTAAACTCTGCAATACTATTCAATTCTTTTTGGTCACCAGGAATTTTAATTATCATTGAAAAATCTTCCGTCTAGCAGGAACTACAGAATTTTTTTTGGTTCTGAATGTATATATTTTATTGTAAAGTTACTGTTCAGAGGAGTTACACTTTCATATGCAAGGTAATAAGTCCATTTCCTATCGAGCATTGTTATACCCTCCTTTATTTTTCCCCTACCATCCCTTTCTTCCCCACCTCCTCAGCTCCTCCCTCCCTCCCTCCTGCCCCAGCAAAGTTGTGAAGTTCATTTTCAACACACTGTCTTGTACATCTCATTGTTACCAATGGGTCATCCTCTATCCTGATTCCAGCATTTTGTTATTCCCTTCCCCTCCCCAAATTAGAAAAATGTATATACAAGATGCAGGACATTGGATTCAAATACAGTGACAACAAGGGTTGTACCATGGGGGAAGAACATACAAAGAAACAGAAAAAAATCACATAGTATATTATAAGCACATTAAAAACAACAACAAGAAAGATAAACCTTTTGTGTCCCTCCCTTGGGGTTTATTTCGCTTAGCATCAGGTTATATGGTCATATGTACATAGCTTCTTTTGTTTAGCCTAGAACTTCTTCAAAGATACGGTGATAGCCAAAAAAGGTGGCCATTTCTAAGATTATTCTTAAAATTTTAATGGGCTTCCTGAAAATTTTGTGCCGTATCTAGAAGAGCCACTTGACTTCTGAATTGTATCCCTTTGTTGTTCGCTAGATCTGTTTTACCCGAGAACTTTATGGAAGATGAGACTAAAGCCCTGCCAGAGACCTACTCACCTAGGGGTCCAGAAGGAAGCAGTAAAAGTATCTGGACCAGTTCCACATTACAGTGGAATATTGGATGCAGACAATACAGGCTGTGCAATTCAGAGCAACAACAGGTCTCAAGGCCTGCTACAGTGTGTTGGGACCTAGTGTTAAATGTGCAGTGAAGAGCTTCCAACCATTTATGCACCCACAGAGTAAATTGCACATACATGCACATGCACACACATCCACACATCATGCACATACTTGAATTTTTATTTATTTTAAACTAGCTTAGGTTTCACACACAGAGACAACGGATTCTCAGTAGAAGTATTCAGTCTGCAATTTGCTTTTTATTGATTGCCAAAATGAGCACAAAACCAGTAACAATGAAATGGTAGACCCCCGCTATCCTACTTTTGAGAGTTGCTTTTTTTTTTTTTGCACAAGAAGCGTTTTCCAGAGTTGCTTTGAATAGGCCCTTTGATACCACTTCAGTGTTACTGCTGCTGAGATGCAGGGGTTTACAGTGTCAACTAAATGTCCCTGCATTTTGCTTAATATTGAAAAAAAATCTTTTGTGTGTGTTTTACAAGAAAGTTGCATTCGTGTTCAGAGTCCAAGTTTTAATTTCTTCCTCAGTCCCAAAAAGATTTGAAAATGTATAACATATCTCAGATTCTGTAGCACCTAGGAGGGGCTTCCTGTTATGATTTTTACATAGCATAATTCTGGAAGGACCTCTGGGGGTGCAACCTTGCTGATACAGATCTATTCTAAGATAGTCATTTCCAAGTGGTTTACTGAAGATGTTTGTATGTCACCTTTCCCTGCATGAAACAGCAGGAAAAACTCAGGTTCAGGTATTGAAATGAGAAAAAGTAAAGAGATACAACAGGACTTCGATTGCATGTCGGCTATAGGGACTGGAAATGGTTAATACGCATATATATCTAAATCCTGCTAAGGCAATTCTGTGAGCCCACAGAAGAAAACAGTGGATATAAAGAAACTTCTCAAAATAATGTTTTATGGAAAGTGTAGACAGACAGGGAACAACAACATTTTTCTAAGTCTTGTAGAATTTAAGGTTAGAGTTTCTGAGAACTTGCCATATGACTAAGCCTATGAGAAAATTGTAGTTAATATTCTGAAAGAATAATGTTTACACAATTTTGTTTGCTATTTACATGCACTTGAAGGAAAATTATACAAATACATAACTTAGGGTGACACATGCTTTCAAGAAATGTCAGGGATATTGGATAAGATTTTCAAGGGCTACTTGTTAGGCCAAAGATGATTAATTGAGAATTTCATCTTTATATTGTAAAATCTTTATCTCTATAAGAACCATATCTATATAGCATATTGTATCCATATCTCTGTCTTATAAATATTTCTATATAGACATCTTATATCATCTTTAACTTAGAAATGCTTAGTAAACAACTATAATTTCAATACAATACAATGATGCCTGATTCCATCCGAATGTCAAATTGAACAGGCCTAGAAGACTTTTGGAATAAGAATAATCTTTGAACTAATCAGGAGGCTGAGATCTGAGGATCAAGGTTCAAAGCCAGCCTGGTGGGAAAGTCTGTGAGACTCTTATCTCCAATAAACCACCAGAAAACCAAAGTGGCGTTGTGACTCAGGTGATAGAGCACTAGCCTCAAGCTGAAGAGCTTAGGGACAGTGCCCAGGCCCAGAGTTCAAGCCCCAACAACAACAACAAAATCTTTGAAGAAAATTGGCAACTCCATTGCAATCAGTAGAAATTAAAAGCTCCCCAGTCAGAGCAAGATTCGACAGCCAGTCAGTTAAGTCAGCTAGTAAATTAATTTTATATTCAATTAGCTCTGTTAATCTTTTTGTCATGAGACATTTTTTTTCATGGACTTGTAAGCAGCATTTGTTGAAAAATAATCACCAGAGAAATATAACCCAGAAGAAAAACATATATTAAAATGTGGCTTAATGTTTAACATACAATTTATAGGATAGGATTTATCATTTAGGATTTGTCAGGATCATATAGGACTGTAGGATGGGTCATATCAGAAAATGTTTCATTTCTCTGGAATAGAACCCTGTGTCTGCTGTCTCCTAACGAACCACTTCAGAAAGCAATGGCAAGCCCTGCCAATGACATCCTGTTTCTTCATATATGATTTGTCCTCTGATCATCCACTGAAATCAGTACAGCTGCCAGCTGGCTTCGATTAAGAACTCTGGTGTTAAGAGCAATGGCTGCAGCCGACCACTGCTGATAGAGAACTACCTTTTCCTGTAGAATAGAAAGCTAATTATTTTCCCTGAGATTTCTTCCTCTCTTCAAAGGAAATCAGTTTGATTCCACCAAAGTTATCATGCATAAAAGAGCCCTGCCCTCAAATAAGGATTGCCTTTTTTCATTTTCGTCATGTTTTCTGAGATTTTCACTGTTGTTACTCTGGTCTTCATATCCTGTTTTCCTGCTTCCATTTAGACATGCCAATTACAGAAAGATATGGTTTATTTTAAAAATATGGTGCTAGTACTGACTGTAAAGAGAATTTTTAAATAAGCCCAAACCCTTCATCGGGATTAGCTGAATGTAGTAAGCAACTCCCGTGTTGAATGAGGACTTTGTATAGTCACTAACACGCACTGCTGTATTGAACTTTGTAGCTTAAGTGAAACAAAACTGCTCCTTTCTTTGGATCTCTCTAGACTTGAGTCAGGCTGTGTTCTGGGAAAGATATCCATTGGATGAGTCTGCAAGAATGATCTAATGTAGTGGCTCCCTAAATGTGGCCCACAGTGCCATCAGCATCAGGAACATTTGTTAGAAATGTGTTTTCTCAGGTCCTTGACAGACCTAAAGTGGGACCCAGCTCTCCATATCAGAAAATTATTCTGATGATTGATCCATGTATACATTTGAGCACAGGTCAAGGTGACAATAGGTTTTCTATTCACACTCATTGGCTTAAGCCTAATATAACTTCACTTTGGTGAGATACAGCAACCTGGGCTGTAAGAAACATTGAAAAGGCAGATAATTCAATAACAAACACCAGTATGTCTATACTATAAAAGGAAACACTGATACTTATCTTTCTTTCTCACACACATACACAGACCATTTTATAGACAGTGCACTGTATATACAGATACTTGTAAGTGTTTCATTGATTGCTACTTCAAAATAGGAAATATTGTATTTTGGGAACAAAAAATACACTGATATCATATGACTTATATAGTCTAGTAGAAGAGAGCTTCAAGTCTATAAGCAATGACATGGTAATAGGAAGTTAAGAGGCTAAGGATAGCATGATAGGGTTTGGATAAAGTATGTGTCATACTTGTTAGACAGCCTCTCCACCACCAAGTCATTTCTCCACACAGTCCTGATTTAGTTTTCTCTGTTTTCCCCTGTCTCTTTGGCTAGAATGAATCTTCCTCCCAAACTATTTGCATTCAAACCTTTTTCTTAGGCGGTATTTATTTATTTATTTATTTATGAAACCCAGATCAAGACCATGATGAAGAAAGCATTGGTATTTTAAAAAAATTATTGTAAAGGTCATGGATGTGCAAAGGAGTTATAGTTACATAAGTCACATGAGTACATTACCTTTGGAATAGTGTCATTCCCTTCCTCATTCACTCCCAGTTTTTCCTTTCCTGACTTCCCTCCCTGGCAAAGTTGTGTAGTTCATTTCCAAGATAGTGGGTTTCACTTGGTGTTTTGATGGAGACGACAGAAGCACAAGATGATGAAAATACACTTAGGAAGAGCGTTCCAGAGAGGAATAACTGCCGAGAGATACAACTGTGCGTATCGTATTTGAGGCTCAGCAAAAGCTAGTTCAAGTCTTTTGGAGTGAATATGGAGGAAATTGGAAGAGCTGCAGGAGATATGGCCCAGGCAGAAGCACCGTCTGCTCTACCATCTTCTGCTGGATTGCGGAGGACATGAAAGGGGCTTTTTGGTTTTGACTGAAACAGGAAGACAATGAGGAATGCTCAGTAATCAGATGGGTCTGAGATATGTTTTAAAAGCATCATTTGGCCTCATCTTTCTAAATACACTCTAGGAGAACAAGGGTCAAATGAACCAGATCATTTTGGCAAGTTGACCGGTGATGGTGGCAACATACATACCATACTGCTAGAACTTGCCCTTGGGCTAGATGTGGGGTAAAAGAGAAGACTAAAGAATGACATTGAAGGCTTTTAGTTTGAATAATTACCAATGAAAGTATTGAAGAGACAATCTCAGAGAATAAAAGAGGCCAAACAATTTTAAGAAATGGAGTGGAGGGCTGAAAGCGCAGCTCAAGTGGCAGAGGACTTGCATAGCCAAGTCTGAGGCCCTGGGTTCAACCCCAAAAACGTCCAGAAAAGAAAGACAGAGAAAGAGAGAAAGTGAGAGAGAGAAAGAAGGAGCGAGAGAGAAAGAAGAAAGAAAAAAGAAATGTAAGCTGAAAAGAAAGTTAATTCATACTCTATTTTTCAGTACTTACCTGATAGTATGGCCATTATATAGCTAGAGTTTTGGGGCTTTTTCCTTTGGAGGGGAGGGGTAGGCAGTACTGGGATTTGAATTCAGGGCTTCACACTTTTTAGGCAGTTACTCTACTACTTGAGCCATTCCCTTTAGCCTATCTTACTTAAGTTATTTTTCAGATAAGGTCTCAAATTTTCCCTAGATCAGTTCTTTTCCTACTTCTGACTCTTGGCTTAGCTGGACACAGCTATATACCACCCTGCTTAACTTGTTGGTTGAGTTGTGGTCTCAGTAGTTTTCAGCCAGGGATGGCATTGAACCATCGTCCTCCTTATAACCATCTTCTCTATGTTCTTCTCAATACATAATGAGCATCAGTATAAAATAAGAATGTTTTCAAATAATAGAGAATTCTTGATACTCATAAGAATTATTTATTATGCCAATGGCTTCACTAATTATCATAGAGAACACTGAAAGCTAGGTTTATTTATTCTTAATTTTGTAGATTATGAAGTTGGTAAATGGGGAGCTAAGTAGGATAAGGTCTTGCTGCCTCACAAAGGATAAATTGGAGATTTGATTCTACAGCTTCCTGACTCACATTACTTTCATTTATTTTACAGATCTCCTCCCCTTCCCATTTTTACCGTAAAGATGTGTCAAGCCTTAACCACTCGGAGTTGACACTTTCTTCATTTTTCCCCCTCTCTTTTACTATCATGGAAGTTTCTTTCTCTCTCAGATAATGGAGAAAGGAAAAGTTATTCTAAATCACACAGAGGAGTATGAGCCTAAAATCTTTCATCTTGTTGCTCCAGAAGTTTCTTGTCAATTTCTTTTGTTTTACTGTCAGTGTAATATGTCTCTAGCCAGACTTTTGAGTTGCATTCAGCATCAGATCAATATTTTTGTACCATAAGGATTCTAGTATAGAATTACTGGTGTATAAATCATTGGTGTTATATCACAATTTTTCTCATCTCCTATTATATACCTTTACATTCTTTTAAAACACATTATTATTAGTGCTAATAGTGGGGCTTGGACTCTGTGTACTATTATCCTTAGCATTTTTATCATGTCTGGTACTCTACCATTTGAGTCACATCACCACTTCCTGAATTTTGGTGGTTAAAAGGAGATACAATTTTCACAAATTTCCTGCCTGGGCTGACTTTGAACTTTGATCCTCAGATCTCAGGATCACAGATATGAGCCACAATCATCTGGGGACCTCTATATTCTTCTAAGATCATTTTGTGTTTCTTCATCTATATGCATCTTTCTCTTAACAATCCAAATACTAAAGTCACAATCATTTTAAGGCAAATGCAAATGTCTCTGAAAATGGAACATTTGCAGATATCTACCAAATGACATATTATATAGATTATTTTGTTTTGCTCCACTTCCTTTCTTTTCTTTCTAATACTTTCAATGTGTGTCAGTTTTTCTCAGCTAGCAGACAAAAAATACTCTTTATACTTGTATTCTATTCAGAAGGTTGGGGTGAATCCAACAAGAATTCTTGACTAACTTTGGGTACTTACAACATTGGGTAATTCACCAAAGGAGTTGGGCGGGGGTAGGGGGGAGACTGGATACCAGAAGTTCTCTATTCATGGAGAACCATAAATTCAGAGTGAAAATTATTCAAGTCACAGTCGAAGAGAAGAACTTAAGTCACAGTCAGGATGAAGTTCAGGCCTAAAGAATGCAGTGAGGTTATATAAGCCAGAAGGATCAGAACCACATGGGGTATAGAGTATAGAGTAGGACAAAGAGATCAGAACTAGGATTGTGTTTACTCAGAATGTGTTGGCAACCTGTTTTAGTATGATGCCAGCTGCCTGGTGCAAGTATAGATTAGATAACAGATTAAAATTCTAGAAACCAGATCTTGCTCCTGAGTAGGCAGTTTTGGAACTATAGGCTGATAGCTTGACTGTTCACCATGTAGTCGGCTAGAGGTCAGCTCCACAGCTATTCCTGTGTAGATATCTTTGCCCCATACATTCTCATTCATTTTTGCACTACCATCAGTAATTTCAGGTAGGAGACCAGCCTGTATTTTTTTTTGCCAGTCATGGTGCCTGAACTCTGGGCCTGAGCACTATCTCTCAGCTCTTCAGCTCAAGGCTAGTACTCTACTGCTTGAGCTACAGCACTACTTCCAGCTTTTTCTGCTTATGGCTGCTGAGGAATCAAAGCCAGGGTCTCATGCATGGAAGGCAAGCACTCTACCATTGAGCCACCTTCCCAGCCCTTGTATTTTGTTTTAAGTAGTATGTTTGGGAGTAGAAATGGAAATGGCATGATGAATTGGCATTATTCTCGTCTTGAAGAAAGGTTTAGTTTTCTTTGGAGACAGAGTTAAAGCAAATTATGAATGGAAATGACCTGATAGTTATAACCCTCTGCTTGAGGGTAGGTATGAAGTTAGATGGAAACACTGAGAACAGGTCAGCATTGGGTGTCAGAGAAGGATGTGCTGTGCTGACTTTGAAGCATTAGTGTTTCCTGGGAAGACAGGCGGGGGAAGAATGGGTATGGGTAGGAGCTGAGAGAGGATTTTTTAAATAAGTTATTTATTGTGAAAATACTGTACAGAGGGTTACAGTTACATGAGCAAGGTAATGAGTACATTTCTTATCCAGCATTGTTGCCTCCTAATTTGTTTTTCCCCTACCATCCCTTCCCTCCCACTTCTGAAACTATACTCCTCCCTCCCCCCCTCATTGTCCCCCCCCCCCGCCACCCACCCCTGCCTGCCTAAATTGTAAAGTTTGTTTTTCTTCCTGATGGAGGCATAGAATTCATATGAATTCTATGCCTCCATCAGGAAGAAAAACAAACTTTACAATATATATATATATCTATATATCTATATCTATATATATATCACATTTTCTTAATCCATTCATCTACTGAGGGGCATCTTGGTTGGTTCCATATCCTACCTATGGTAAATAAGGCTGCAATAAACATAGTTGTGCTGGTAGCTTTAGTGTGGTCTAGTTTGGGTAAATGCCCAAAAGTGGGATTGCTGGGTCATAGGGGAGCTCTATGTGGAATCTTTTGAGGAACCTCCATACTGCTTTCCAAAGTGGTTGAACAAGATTACACTCCCACCAACAATGCAGTAAGGTTCCCTTTTGGACACATCCCCTCCAGCATCTGTTGTTATTAGAGTTCTTGATTCTAGCCATTCTAACTGGGGTGAGGTGGTATCTCCATGTTGTTTTGATTTGCATTTCTTTTATGGCTAGAGAGGTTGAGCATTTCTTCATATGTCTATTGGCTATTCTTATTTCTGACAGAGGGTTTTCTATGCAAAGCAAACACTTTCAAATGATGAGTAGTGTCTGAGTACCATGTGCTCAGGCAATCTGAATGAATTTACATGACAGCCAGATACACGTGGTGGCCAGAAGGGGATTAGCTAAAGGTGAGGCTAGATAAATAGGGAGGACAAGGTCAGGAAGGGCTTGTACTTCCCATTATAGGGTTTAAATTTATTAGGCAGATGATGGTGAATCTTTGAGTAACTCACAATAATTAAATGCTTAAGAAAGTCCAGTGGGGACAGTTGTAGACATATGAGCTATAAATAAACAATTACCAAGTAGAAATGTAGGGAACTTAGACCCTGAAGAGGCATTGTTAAGTTCTCACAAGTAAAAGTAGAGAAATAGAGGATCCTTTATTTATTTATTTATTTATTTTAAGAAAGGTAGGATCTCCTCAGACTAACATCTCTGAACTTCTAAAGTGCTTCTTCTCTGGTTTCTTCTTGGGCCTATATTGTTTAAAGATAGCATTATTAATATTTTTTCTCCTTTTCGTTTTATTTAAAGAAGATATTTTTATGTCACTCAAATAAATTCATTGATTTCACACAAACTATACAATTTCCTCAGAAAGAACTATTTTAAACAAACAGACAAAAACATGTATTTTTTTCCCCAGTGTTGAATATTGACTAGTCCGAAAATTCCTTCTTTGCCTGAAAGAGGTATTCTCTAAGGGAAGGGTTTCTCTGGATAAGGGTCACAGAGCCTGTTGCCCAGGGTATACCATAATTCCTGGTTCTATTAGTTAAGTGTTTTTCTTAAGGTAAAAGTGCTACATGTGTTTACCTCCATTTTCCTTAGGGGAGTGTAAATATCACTTCCAATTCTTTTTATTTTGGTTTTAATTGAAGAAGAAAGTAAAGCAATACTCACTGGGGAGCAGGTTGAGTGACTGTTTTCCTATAAACAGTATGTGTTTAAAGGTATGGTCCTCTGAGTTTTCTGAAGGAAGTTGCTGCCTGTAGCTCTCATGTCTGGAATAAAAAAATCATACAGGCCAGCAACAGTATCTTACAAGTTCTTCTGTGGCCAGCAACTTGAACTGAGGTCTAATGTTTGGCAGGACTTCAATGTTAGCCCCTCAGGAAAGTGATGGGAAATCGCAGCAGTTGGGGAATGACTCAGTGCCAGCCCAGTGTGCCCAGCCTGAATTGATCACAACAATTCTCTAGGGTCCTCCTGGTCTAGACTGGGGCCAATTCTATACCTCTGGATGAATTAGAATCTCCAGGATGAAATGTCTGAGAATCTATAGAGACAGCAAGTATTTAAAGTGACTCTTCAAATCAAGCAAGTTTGGAGATACCAACCTTAATGTATCTTTACTATATATGTGGTAAAAATTTCTATGGGGTTGGTGGAGAAGATAGTAAAAGATTTAAATGTGGAAACAATATTTTTAAGTGGAATTTTACTCTGACCATGTTGTCTCTAAGTGTGGTGAGTGTGATTTTTAGCATTTTTTTTGGGGGGGGGGTATTTTTTTCTTTCTTTCTCTTGAAACAATAACAGGGCATGTTCTCAAAGCATAGGAAGATCCAGATCTAAATGGCAGCGTCAAGTTTTTGCTGCATTTCAAAAAAATTATGTGGCCCCTTCAATATTTGAAATGCTAGGCAATGACAACTGCAGTTTTTTTGTCCATTTTCAATCTCATACAAACAAATATGACATTTCAATATGTAAATATGGCACATTGGATAATACTATTATTAATATTTGTCTTAACATAATTTAAGTTGTTGCTATGTCACTGGAAATATTCTAAAATTAACACATTACCGTGTTACTGTTTTGTAAAGTTTATATACATTAGTTGTATATTTTTGGCATAAGTTACTCTTGTAATTTTTATTAGCTTTTTTGTTTAGAAAGAACTTTCTGAAGGAATGATATTTTCTTGAGGATTGTGAATAAATACATTTTTACATTTAAAGATAAGAAAAAAGACATCAGCCTTTCCTAGGAGAGTTAGACATGCACTTTCCCAGTGTTCATAAAAATTTGAGGATCAACCAGGTGCTGATCCTTGTAATCCTAGCTACCCCAGGAGTCTGAGATCTGAGGATCATGGCTCAAAGCTAGCCTGGGAAGAAAAATCCATTAAGACTTTTATCTCCAATTAATCACCAAAAAACTGGAAGTAGAGCAGTAGTTCAAGTAGTAGAGTGCTAACTTTGAGCAAAAAAAAAAACCCCAAAAAACAAAAACAGAAAAACCCAAAACATAAAACCCTCATGAATAGCACCTAGGCCCTGAGTTCAAGCCCCAGGACTGTTGCACGTGTGCACGAACACGCAGAAACACAGACACACATACACACACTCTAAGGATCACTGAGTTAAAACAAAAAGTCTGCAAATTGTGACCAGTAGGCGAAATTTGGCCTGCTTTGTCAAGGAAGTTTCATTGGAACCCAGATATAAGTTGTCTATGTGTTACAATGTAAGAACTGATGTTTTCAAATTCTGATCTAGAGCACATGGAATGTTTAAAATTTTCAATAATACTATGTAATATGTAATAATAACTGCAATAGAAATGTACTTGAATATATCTTTTCACAAATTAAAAAATCTATTTCACTCTTTTTATTGTACTTTGTGTAAAGTATGAATGCAAACTGTGATGAGATAGCATTGGTCACAAAATATGAGTAAGTCACATCTACTTTTATTAATCCTCCACTGCCAGTAAAATCGGATTTGCAGCATGGAATTTAGTTTTCCTGCATGTAAATCCTAGTTCTAAACTTCTCTACCACCATCTCTGAATGGCATGCCTCTTGGCCCATCAGATTTCTTATAGAATGTAAATATAGTTGCTTGAATGTAAATAAAACCATTGTTTTGTTGTTCAAAATCCAAATAATTCTTTACCCATACAGCCTTTCCATTTCTTTCCCATGATGCTTTTTGATGTACATCATTAGTGTTGGACTCTCTTGTGCAATAGCTATTTTGAATCTACCTATCTCTTCTAACAAGTGATCTTAAGGGCTAGAATGGTATTTTGAGAGTTTTATAATTTTGCATGTGCCAAAAACATATACATTCATTTCTGTGTATGCAGAGGGAGCGGTTCCAGAACTCCTGTGAATACCAAAATTGTGGATGCTAATGTTTTCCCTATCTTCTTGTGCAGACAGATTCTCCCACAAAAATAATGGTTGTTGGCATACCCAGTCTGATATCCTCACAACTGAGCAAATTTGTCAGAAAATATTTCAAAAGATTAGAACAGATCTTGTTAGACAGGAAGCCGCCTGTGAACCAATCACTATGGCCAATAGAAGGTAATATACAAATAGGTGAAGGCATGAACATCATTTTCTGAAGTATGAAGAATGACAGGCTTCCAAACACATAGATTGAGTGAATGACTCCTCAAAAATGGGACAAAGGGTGAACAAATGCAGCAGTGATACTCACTACACACTAGGTTGACAATGAACTATACACTTTTTGGGTGTGAAGGGTTATGAAGGAAAAAAATGGGAGAAAATGAGGGAAGTGGTGAACCGTTCAAAAAGAAACGTACTCATGACCCAACTTATGAAACCCCTCTGTGCATCACCTTTACATTTTTTGTCAGTCATGGGGCTTATACTCTGGGCCTGGGCACTGGCCTTTAGCTCTTCAGTTGAAGGCTAGTGCTCTACTACTTGAGGCACAGTGTCACTTCCACTTTTTCTGGTGGCTAATTGGAGATAAGATTCTCACAGACGTTCCTGCCAGGCCTGGCTTTGAACTGCAATCCTCAGATCTCAGCCTCCTGAGTAGCTCGGATTACAGGTGTGAGCTACCAGCGCCTGGCTTTTAATAATAATTTTTTAAATTTAATTTTATTTTATTTGTGAACATACTGTACAGAGGGGTTACAATTACATGGGCAGGATAATGCGTACATTTCTTACCAAGCATTGCAGCCTCCTCCTTTGTTTACCCTTCACATCCCTTCCCAGCCTCCCCCCTCCCCCCCAATCCCAATCCTTCTCCTTCCCCCTCCTTCCCCCCCCCCACCGACATTGTAAAGCTCGTTTTGGGCATACAACTTGTACTTTTCATTGTTGCAACAGGTCCACCTGTATCCTTAAACAACTGGTTTTTCCCCATCTCCTCCACAAGTATACTGACATCAAATATAAAGAAAGCAGGGGTTATGTTGTGGGGGAGGGACATACAAAGCACAAAGAGATAATCTTATAAATGCGTTAGAAACACATGCATGAAAGAAAAAACATTAAAATACATATCTAAGGATTCATTGTCCTGACATCACATTATCTGACCTTTTCCGCTTGACTCATACATATACTAGATATTGCAAATAAGGGAAACCATGGGACCTATGTTTCTTTGGGCCTGGCTTACTTCACTTAATATAATTTTTTCCAAGTTTTTCCATTTCCTAACAAATGGGGCAATGTCATTCTCAATAATAATTTTTTTTAAAAAGGAAAATTAGGGGGGGTATTTTTCAGAAAAAGGAATCGTGGATGATTACCACAAAGTAAAAACAAGTAAACACATCAAATATATAAGTGAACAAAAATGAAACCAAACAAACAAAAACTAGATATTCTCATACAATGTGGGTCAGAAGTAAAGTTGAAAAATCTGATACAAAATCTGGGGAAAAGATCATAATCAAAATCAAACAGAGATAGCAAGATGTTAAAGAAACAAACATGATGAATAAAGAGAGAAAGGGGTGGGGGCAAAGATTACAGTCATAATATTCAATGCATATCTTATGAGAGCAGGAAAATTAAGGAGAGAGGCTGGGTTGGGAGGGATGGGGGAGAATGAGGAAAGAGGTGTTATTGATAAAGATGCACTTAGTTATCAACTGATTTAATTTTTTTTAAAGAAAGCATGCAAAATATATATTAAAAAAAGTAAGCGATCTGGGGTATGGCTTAAGTTACAGAGCGTCTTCCTACCCAGCACAAGGCTCTGAATTCAAACCCAAGAAATAACATTTTTAAAAAGTAGGAACAAATGTGGGGAGCAGAGGGTAATTTTAAGGAGTATAAGAAATGATTATGACAAAGAATATGTACAAAGAACATTTAAGATTCTTTTCCTACCTCCATATTCTCCTACTCAGCACACGTGTCCTGGTGATTACTGCACATAATTGAAGGATTAGACAAAATTGGAGAAATAGACAAAACAGGACTTTCCCCTCTTCTTTATGGAACTGGTTATAGAACTCAGGGGTTAAGCATCCTTAGCAACTATTAAAATCTTTTGAGCTCTACCTCCTAGTCCCAAAGAGCTATTTGGATACAGGGCTTATGTGATTATATACAGTTTTCCCTCCAGAACTTATCCATTCATGATATTCACAGGGACAGTCACCGATGTTATCTGTGAAATCTGGGCCAGCAATAATTTATTTTCAATTTCTTCTCAAATAAACAACTAATGTAAACCATAAGTGTCATGGAACGACACTAATCCAGACACACCCTAACACTAGTGGAAAACAAAAATTTCAGAATATACTTTGGGAATCTATATGTCAGCAACTCTTCCAGGGTCCACAAAAAAGCATTAACTTGAAGCGTTATTCAATTTTGGATTAGCAGATGTTCAGCATCTGCCTGCTATTCACACCCTTATTATCCTGGACATAATGAACTTACATTTCTTCATCTGAGAATCATCACCCTGACAAGGCAGTTTCAGAGGGAAGATGGTAGATACCACTGACAGGAGAATAATATAATTTTCTGGTATAACCTAAAAAGTGAATGTAGTACTTTGTTTTTTTAAACTAAGTTTTTATTGTGAAAAATACTGTACAGAGGGGTTACAATCACATGAGCAAAGTAATGAGTACATTTCTTATCAAACATTGTTGCCTCCTCTTTTGTTTTTTGACATAGCCTCTTGTATATTTCATTGTTGACAATGCAATTGTCAACAAATTATACCAACACCAAATACAGTGAAAACAGGGGTTATACTGTGTGGGAGGGACATTTCATAGTCTCTTCAGCGTGCATTCTGACTTAATTCATGCTGGTAGAAATCCTGATTCTTCTCATCCCATTTTTAACATCTTTTTCTTCAGTATCTTCTGTAGTTTAATCTAATATAGAGGACTTCTTCACTTCAGGAGTACTGACATTTTGGACTGGACATATATATATATATATATATATATAATGTGGGAACTATTCTGTTTATTGGAAGATGTTTATCACATCCCTGGCCTCAACCAACTAAATTCCAGTGGCATCTCCAGGAATCTACTGGTTGTTATGTCTTTAGCTAAAAACTACTGGCTAATGTTCTATGCTTTCCTGTGGCTTTAATAAGCACCCTTTGCTAATGTTTACAATATCTTTGTTTTGTTTTGCTTTATTTTAAATTTAATTTTATTGTCAAAGTGATATACAGAGGGGTTTCAGTTACATACATAAGGTAGTGAGTACATTTCCTGTTGAATTTGTTACCCCCTCCCTCATTTTTCTCTCATTTTCTTTCCTTCCCAATTCATCTCCCCCCCCAAAGTTGTACAGTTCATTTCCAACATATATACTTGTATTCAACCATACTTTTGTGAATATCACTGTTGCATTGGTTACAATGTCTTTGTCATAGTACCTTGCCAACAGGAAATCTCTATTGATTGTTCCTATCATAGCTATAATCAAATTACCTAAAATATTTTTGAACTTCCTTTCTGAACATGTTTTCCTCCTCCTTCTTTTTCCCCTCTTCATTTTTCCCTTTATTCTCCTTCTTTGGTTCTTCCTCTCTTCCCTCTTCATTTCCTCCTGTCCTTCCTCCTCTTCTTTTTCAACTTTCATTTTCTTCTCTCTTGGGCTTCTCATTCTTTCCCTCTTTGTCAGTCACCAGTGAGATTCTCATTTCACTCTTCCAAACTAGACAACTCAGTGTTCAAATATTACAGATTTGGCAGTTATAAGACTTAAAGCTTACACAATTTGAGGGACCTTCTTTCAAAAAGACAACAAATTTACAATTATATGTAGGGATTTAGTAGGATCTAGTGCAAGTAAGGAACTTTACCATAAGTTTTGTTATATTTTTTCCACATCTGTACTCCTTATCTTAATGCAAATAAAGGTATTTACTCATATAAAACAATTTTATTTAATGAAGATGTCAGTAGTTTTCTATCAAAAATGAAGGAAACATAACCAATAAAGAACACCTTCTATACAATGTCTACTTAGCACCAGTGACATTATGAAGTTTTCCTCATTTAATTTTTTCTGAATAGTTATGAGGAAGGAATTAATATACTACTATGGTTAAAAGCATTATCTCTGAGGACATTCTGGTTTGGGGTTCAGCAGATACTATGTTTGCACAAATCACTCAGCCAGTTAGTTTCAGTTTCATCTATAAAATAATAAATTAATGTACTACCTCATTGAATAGTTGGGTGGACTAAATTAATTACTATATATAAAACATCTAGAACAGTCCATGAAATATAAAGAAAATATAAATGTTTAGTTGTTTGGGTGAAAGCAAAATGCAGGCTCAAAAATTAAACAACACCCAACATTCCCTCCCTTCTTCTCCCCTCCTGTTTCCTCCTCCCTGCTTCTCTTTTCTTCTGTGCTCCTGTTCTTCTTTCTCTCCCCTTCATGTCCCTTTCTTTTTTCTTCTCTCCCTCCCTCCCTCCCTCCCTCCTTCTTTCCTTCCTTCCTTCCTTCTTTCCTTTTTTTGCTTTCTGTGCTAAGGATCAAATCCAGGGCCTTGCACATGCTAGGTAAGCATTTTACAACTTAGCTACACCCACAGCCCCATTACTAATTATTTCTATATTAAGCTTTAAAGATAAGGACTCTTAAAATGTACAATTATAATGTAATTATACATTATATATAATATAATAACAAAAATTAGTGATATTCCCTTAAATAGCTAAATATTCAGTGAACAGTCAAATGATCTATATATTGTTGCTTTTATAGTCTATTTTCAAGATCCAAATAAAGCCATAAGCTGTGATTAGTTGCTACTTTTATCACTATTTTATCATATCTCTATTTTCTTTTTTCCAGGTAAGTAAACAGAAAAACCTCTATGATTTAGAATTTCTTTGCTCGGTGGATCTTTGCAACTTGATGCCACCCTTTGGCATGTGACAATCCTATGTGTGTCTTCTAACTTGGTTTTTGAATCCATGACAGAAACACTCTTGCAGCATGATTTTTTTCTCCAAACCTCTTCTCACGACAGGACACTTTGCAATGCCTAGAGGCAGGTTTGGTTTTTAACAACATAGGAATTTTACTGGCATCTAGGAGGTAGAAAGCAAAGGTGCAGCCAAACCTCCAAGAATGCAAGAAAATATAGAATGCCCCCCATAAACCCACCCCAAAACCAAAACCAAACAAAAACAACAACAGCCTATCTGGCCAATGTCAACAATGTGGATATTGAGAAACTGAATGAGAGGCTTGGTCAAATTCAGATTCATGTTTTGGAGCAAGATTGCTTTAGTTACATTGTTATTTCTAGTTAGTGATTTATGGAGCTGTTGATAATCACTTCCTAATAGCTTTAATTCATTAGGGGTTATGAAAGGGTAATATCCTGAGCAGTCAATCCCCTCTTCATTTGTGAGCTGGAAAACATCTACTCTTTAGCTATCTGAAAGGTATTACAGTTTAAAACATTTTTTAAAAAGTCTATTATATATCTAGAAAATGAGTAGAACTCAGCTTGCACTTCTGCATATGTTTTCTTATTGAAGCACTCAGCCCCACATCCAATGTAAGTGGAATGATGTAGACAAGATTAATTGGCTTAGAATACATAAATCTTTTTTTTTTCTGTCTTACTAGACAATCTATTAGAGTATTTCTACTGAGGTTTTTTTTTTCTTCTTCTTCTTCCCTCAATAACACTAGCTGTATTTAAAGTTAATGAGCTTTTTCAATTAAAGCCACAGATATTTAGCCTTTGGATAGCATTGGGATGAATCAGGGTGTATCTAATTATACTGGGTAAATTCTTCAGAAGCTGAGGAGTCTTCATTCAGAACAAGCACAGCTTAAGTTATAGTCACGTAGTAGACGTTGTTTGAACCTGTATGCAAATCAACCTTGTAAAAGAACTTGCAGCAGTGAGTTTGGGAAATATATGTAATGGAAGCATAGAAATTATACTTCTTTGATTGAAATAATGCTAGTTGTAGCACTGGAAGGTAAAAGAGACATATGCTATGTATGAGTGTCCACAGAGCAATAGCGTAATTTGTCAGGATATTTTTCACCAATTTATGTTGGCCTAGCTTCAGGCATAGTTACCATCAGATGTTCAAGTAAAGTCAGGAAATGGTTTTGAATAAGCTTTTTCATGGTCTGGCTAGAGCTACGTTCCTATCCTGTGTCTGTCACTATGTCTAGGAGTAAATATACTGAATCAGGCCTGGAGCTTGTGACCACTTGTAGAGAGCTGTGGGCTAAGCTTCCATCTCGCCAGAACCAAACTGAGAGGGAAAGTGGACATACCCCATCTTCGGTGCTTCAGACAGCCATTAATAAAGATATCTGCTAGGTTTAGCTGTCGTGGTTCCCAACTCATTCTAATCTCTTCATTCCTACTCCCTGCATTATTTGTCTTTAGCATCTGTATACTAGCAAGACTCTTAGCTGTTTCCTAATTACTTTAGTATTTTTTTCTTTTAGTTTGCCAATTATTTCTTACTCCTAACTTTATTAAGTTAGACTTTGGGAAGTGACAGTTGTTGAAATTGCAGTTGTATGAGTCTTTTCTTAGAATTCCAATTCATGATTGGATTTCTCTTTCAGAAAGGTTGATTTGTTTTAATAATTACAGTATAGCATTCACGACACTGGGGGAAATCTTTCCTCTGTGTGTGTGTGTGTGTGTGTGTGCGCGCACACACACACACATGTGCTTGCACATGTGTTTCATTAAATAGTCAGTGAGAAATTTAAACTTCCTCTGTACCTACAGGGAACCACAGGAAATTCTTGAATTTTGTACCTTATTAATGGTATTATTTTAATTATTTCCATTAGTAGAGATACTAGAGAAGGTATTTCTACCAGCCAAAAAGAAATAGAAAACAAAAAAGGTCTGTAGCATTTTCTAATGAGGAAAAGAAGAAGAAGAAGAAATTTTAAGATTTTAAAATACTTTCTTCAGAACAACAGCAGGCATTTCCTGAACCTTCACTGGAGATAGAAATCAGGTTTCATGTGATAAGAAAATTTTACAAGAAGGCAGCTTTACTCTTTATTTTTAAATTAATTTTTTAGATTTCTTTAAATAATTATACAAATGCATTTTGATATTAGTAGTGCCTTTCATTATTCTCCCTGCCTAAGGGAACTCTTGTTAAAATTATAGCTTAGTGATACAGTATCATGTATGAAAAATATGTCATACTCAAATTAGTTCCCCTTCGTTCTATAAGATCTAGCAGAATTTGAGAATGACATTAAGGGCAGAGATCCTGGAGCACTATTTCTCCATGCAGTCTTCAAGTATGCACATACAAGTGTATGTTTCATATAGGCCAGAATAAAGATACAATTTGCTCAGAAAAATGACTATGGATTTTCTGTGCATTCAAAATGCTTTCATTTTTACTATTCCCCTATATCCCACAGAAGTAATGTTACATACCTGTTCTGAAATCCTTTATTCTTTTAGGTCTATTGTTTCTTTAGGGTGCTGATGAATAGCTAGTTACTGGTTTTAATTGCAGAAATCTTTGTTCCTGTGTTGACATGAACAGTTATTATAAGCATGATTCATAATTTTTATATATTTGTAAAGATAATGTACAGAGGGGTTACAGTTACATAAGTAAGGTAATGAGTACATTTCCTATCAAGCATTGTTATCCCCTCCTTCGTTTTTCCCCTACCATCCCTTCCCTCTCCACCTCCCCAATTCCTCCTGCTCCCTACAAAGTTGTAAAATTCATTTTCAACATAGTGTCTTGTACATCTCATTGTTACAATGGGTCAACTTGTATATTTGTTTCAGCATTTTGTTATTTCCCTTCCCCTCCCCAAATTAAAATTTATATATATATATATACATATATATATATATATATATATATATATGATGTAGGGCACCAGAATCAAATACAGTGAAAACAGGGGTTATACCATGAGGGGAGAACACACAAAAGAAACAAAAAAAATCACATAGTACATTAAAAAGAAAAGTAAAAAAAATAAAACCTCTTGTGTCCCTATCTTGGAGTTCATTTCTCTTAGTATCATCTTATATGGTCATATGGACATAGCTTTTGACCTTTTCTGCTTGTCTGGTAAGATTATCCTAGAAGTACATAGGTCCTATAAATATTACTTTTAAATCTTGATTTTGAAACTTTTCTCACTTCATATGCTTGTTTGAAAAGTGGTTTTAATGTCATAGTAAAGGCTAGGAAGATTCACTTATTGCTTAGTGGACAGGGAGGATATTTTTGAGAGCTGTTACTATACTGACACCTCTATTCCTAACAGGACATACTCAGTGGTTTAGACAGAAAAATGCATGTGAGATAACTGCTTTGGTAGAGGCTGTTACCTTGTATCTGGATTCCGCAAATAGAAATGGAGTCATTCATTTCCTAGCTGCTAGGAGTGATGGTTAATGGCTCACAGCTGTAAGCATGTAGAAACCCTATTGGAAGGCGTGGTTAAAAGTTTTTCTCTCTCTCTATGGGTAGCTCATTTGGGGACTTCTCTGAAGGATTATCTCTATAACAACACTCCTGTAGGATTTAGCCTAAGTCTTAGTAAGAATTCCATCATGGTTCAACATGTCCCTAAACCTAGTCCTGTTTTCTTTCCTGCTTTTCATGTATTGTTACCAAAAGGTTGGCAGCAGAAGAGTCTGCAAAACTTTCACCAGTGGTGGCCAGGGAGAGGGGACATTGTCGAAGGAAATGTACAGGCATTTGATAAATTAAATGTGTGGGGACAAAACAAAGAGAGCACCAGGACAAGCTGAATTGGCTGGCTCTGCAATAATACATTGGAAGACATTATAATAAATGCCTGTAGAAGATTAATCAAAAATTTAAAGCCCAAGGTGAAAATAGGGACTTCTTTGACAACAGGCCCAGATCAGGCCCAATTATTTCATCTTTCTGTTTCATGCAAGTTTACTCAGGAAAAGAGATAAACCAAAATGCTGGAAAAGCTGAGATCACACATAGAATGAATTTGTTATGTAAAACAAAGACCTTAAGTACAACTAAAGGAAGCATGGATTGCCCAGTATGTGTATCCATAAAAGTTGTACCCCTTTAAACTTTGACCCTCACTTATCAGCTACTAGCATTTCCTCTGCTAATGGTTCACAGTAAGGGATTTAACTTCCTGAAACACTTCCTGAATTGACAGGAAGTGCTTCACCAGATTCACACCTCTTCTCAAGGGGGTCATTTAATTTAATAACTGATCCTGGAAGGTTTAGGGAGACCGGTTATGATACTATTAAACAAAGAAATAAACAAATAAGGAAAAATGACAATTACAATAAATAACCGCCCTTTTGGATGAGCTATTGAAAGGTGTTATCAGTGGGGTCACTATGTTTTGAATAGGCTACACCATACATTTCTGCCCTGTTTGGACATTGTTGTTTAGTGGAGATATAAACATTAAATGAAGGTGTTTTTTGAAACTCTTCTAAAGTAATTCCCCCACAGATTGTTTTTTCCCCTGTGGAATACCAGACAATCAAAAGGCTAGAATAGAATTGTTTTAGTTGAAAAATTTCTCTTTCACTCCTTGAAGTAGTTCATCATTTATGTAGCAAGGGTTCCTCCTGTGACTCTTCTTTCTCTTTTTCCTCTTTTGTACCTCCTAGATAGAGTAAGTATGCTGGAGAAAACTCTTTGTCTCCTCAGAACAACATTATTTGCAAATCACTTCTCAAATGAATTACATGATAGGGATGCTGCAGAAGTGATTAATACAGGTCAGGGTGACAGAATTGATGATTTCTTGATTTCCAGAGCTTTTAGTTACTTGTTCATCATGATTTTGTGTATTTATTTATTTATTGAATAGTCTTCACAATTACGATTTGATTGCAGCATAATGATTCCCTTAAGAGGATGTGGAATAATTTGTTAGACATTCATTGATTGCTGGACATTTAGGTTTTTTCCAATGTTTTCTGATTACAAATAATGTTGCAAAAGTATGCCATTGTTTCTTTTTGTATTTTATGTGCTTTCCTTAGTGTGTATTCCCAAGAGTGAGATTACTGAATCAAAGTGTAAACATTCCAGTCAAACAAGTCCAAGGGGAAGAATGCACTTTATATGCTTAAAAAGTAAACTATGGGTTTGGAAAATACCAACTGACTTGCGCTAAATCTTTGTGTTATTTCCTTTAACAGAGTAAAGGCAAACATTCCCCATCCATAACTGAATCCTGTGAATTAGCTTCAGCTATATAAGCCATACCAATAGGCTGACCAAACAGATTTTAACTGCAGGCCTGAGATATAGCACAACAGAAATTATCGCGCCCTTGGGTTCAGTACAACATTCAATTGCATTATCATTTCCCCAGTAAATAGCTTCTTGCCCTCCCTAACTACAGCTGTGTGAAACCAACAGTATCCACTTGGCAGTGAATCACATACTAAAGTATTGCTCAATTATTATCCAGAAATCAATCATTTCTCCTGGCTAACTGAATGTATATAAGGCACTTTTTTACTTACCAAAGAGCAAAAAAATCATGCCTCCTAAGCAAGTGTTAGCTTCAAATATCAGAGTTTTGTTCAGGGAGGGTGTTTAGATGGCCTCAAAATGTAAGTAAACTCACAGACTCTCTCCCATCTCCTTCTTTGCATGTTTCTGGCACTCAGGGTATATTCCTGGAGCTTTACCTCAAGGCAAATTCCTTCCTTACTCTACCATCTCTCTGAGGGAAACATATTTCACAAGAGTTACAGAACAGTGATATTTGTTTCACTTCAATAAGAATTTATTGAGTGTGTATGCAGTGAGGCATATGGAAAGAATATGCGCTTGAAGATCATGCAGACTTGCTGTGTTTCCAGAGAAATTTGTTCAATTTTTCTAAATTCCAACAGCTTCATCTATTAAATGAAAAGAATAACTCCTCTTTCACCCAACAATTGTAAACTATAAATAACATAAAATTTAAAAAAGTGCAATCAGTAAATGCAAATTATTTTTGTTGGGGGTCTAAATGAAATAGCGAAATAAAAGACATGATTACTGCTCTTCAAACCTACCAAATGGCAGACAATACAAACAGAGCCATGTTGTCAGACAGTGGGTGACAAATACTTCAAAAGAGAAGCAAAGTTAACTGGAGAAAGTAAGGGAGAGAGATTTGTTAAGATGTCAGAATGTGTGTGTGTGTGTGTGTGTGTGTGTGTGTGTGTGTGCGCTACAATGTCTCAATAGCTATGTGCATATGACCATATAAAATGATACTTACTGAAATAAACTCCAAGAAATGGAAACAAGAGATTTTTGATTGCAGTGTTTGCAGTTTCTCTCCCCCCCCAATTCATTTTATTCCCTTTGTCACTGTTTTTTATTTCTGTACCTTTTGTCTTGTATATAAATGTATTTGAGTTGGGGAAGGAAAGGCGAAGTACAGAAACCCTGGGACAAAGGGTGAACCAATTCAGCAGTGATACTCACTAAACACTATGTTGGAAATGAACTATATAACTTAGAAGGGAAGTCAGGGGGGGAAAAATGGGAGAAAATGATGGAAGGGTGACACTATTAAAAAATATACTCATTACCTGACTTATGTAACTGGAACCCCTCTGTACATCACCTTTACAATAATTTTTTTTTAGAAAATCGTGGATCTGAATTAGAAATATATTTTCATTAAGTACCCTAACTTCTTCAAGATTAGGTTTCAAATGAAAAAGTAAATTAGTATTTTCTAATATTTACTTTGTGTTATAACTATCTGGGAATCTCTATGGAGGTAGGAGATATGAAATGTGCCTTGATTGCATCTTAGAAGAGTTGTCCAAGGAAGCAACTGAAAAAGTGCATGGAAAAGAAAAAGTATTATAGGCTGAGTGGGTAATTTAAATAGAAATAACAGCATAAAGTGAGTTGGGTCAGTAAGAGATAGACTTTGGTTAGATGGTTAGCTGAGCATGCATTTGCATTTTATTTTAAAACTTAAGAAGTTCATGCAGTTTTTCAAAATAAAACAACTCTCATTTCAGAAATAAATTTTAGAAAAGAATTTTCATAGTAGCACAGGAACAGCATACTCCACAGTTTTTGTTGAGAAGGAATATACGTCACACATCCTGGATTCAACAGTTGAATTAGAGTTTAATTTCAAACATCAAGTAGAGCCTGAAAAATGGCCTCAACTGATGTGAACATTCTAATCTTGGAATGTGGACTCTTAAGATGGTAATATTATCCTAGACTATCCATCCAAGTAAAATCAATGTAATCACAAAGATAAGATAATATAAGAAGGCCTGAGTGTGATGATCAGTGAGAAGGGAGATGTGAGGCAGAAGTTGAAGTAATGAGCTTTGAAGATGGAGGATGGTTAAGAAGCTGGAAAGAGCAAGGACATGATTCACCTGAAAACCTCCACAAGGAGTGAAACCCCGTTACCACCTTGGTTTAAAATCAAAGTCTATAGACTTCTGACCTTTGAAGTGAGAAGATGATACTTCTGTGTTGTAAGCCACTTGATTTGCTGACTAGCACACAGCAGCAAGAAAAAACTGACACATCAGCTCATCTTCTCCTGTTGTTTCTGGTTTATTTGAATCTCTATCCTCAATCTACAAACCACATGCATCCTAAATAATTTAAAACACCTAAAGTTTTCTTTTGGTATTTCTTTAGGAGTACAATGAATATCTTCCTACAGAATATTTTAGAACCTATACAACGAAGGGTTAGACTTAATTTCAAGAAATACCAAAAAGCAAAATGGCTGCAAGTGGTTTTAAACCAAGCATATTTTACATACTAGGTAGGTTGCACTTACTTGGTTCTGTCTTATCAATTGACACTATTTGGAATGACAGAGTCACTGAATTGTCAATACAAATATAGTCTCAGCTTAGAACTGGAAAACTGCACAGATTCAGAGTTAAATTCCAAGTGCAGATCTTTCCAAACACTCCCACCCTTCACCCTTCAGATACAGTACATTTATTCATAAGACTTTTGTGTTCTGTTCAGTGTTCAATTCAGCCTTTGTATATAGCTTTGGAGAAAATACAGCAGTAACTTTTAAGCACAATTAAAGTCACAAGAAATTAGAAAGGAGAAGAACATATCACAAACTAAGGTGCTTTAAGAACTTACCAGGATTCCTTCATGACCATTCTTTTGTATTTCTATATCCTATGACTTCAGCCAGAAAACATTAAAATGAGTTCCTTATACCGTGCATGGTTTGCAGGTGAGGGTTGTCTCAGCTCTAATTTGCTGTTTGATTCGCCCCAGGATTTTCAGGTGTTGCACGAGGGAGTAAAGTACAGAGTGTACCTCAGTTCTTGGTTGTCAGCCATTGGATGATGGCCATAGCATTATTAAACCATCCAAGCACGCTGAGTCTCAACCACAAAATTTAATTTTCCCTACTGCAGGGACTAATCAACTACCATAGATTTAAAGACCTAAAGAGACTGTTTTTATCTGCAAAAAAATTTCTCCTTTCATACTGAAGTGGAGCTAATTTTAGTTTTGTCTATCCTCGGGGTTGCAAACACTGATAGAAATTCGGCTAGATGAGAAACAGATAAGAGGTGGAATTTCTATAACTACAATCTGTGACACAAATTAAAGAAAGATGAAAGCCCCAAGTTTCTTGGTGTGATACCTTTGTAAATAATGTTTAAGTATGCCACAGTAGGGAGTTCCCAGGTACTAATTAATGTCTCTTTCCCTATTCAAGCCACCAGGTGCTATATGCTCATTCCTTGTAAGGATTCCCTCTCCTGAGAGTATCTTCTTTTTGCTGGAGCCTCCTCATTTTCTACTCTTATTTCACCTTTAGCCATGAACCAGGGTTCAGAAGTGGTAATACTAAAGCCAAAGCAGAAAAGGCAATAAATTCACATGCATTCAGTGTTTATTTTTTTATGGTCTTGGGGTTTGAACCCAGGGTTTGGGTGCTGTCTCTGAGCATCTCTGTGCTCAAGGTTAGGGCTCTACCACTTGAGCCACACTGCTACTTCTGGCTTTTTCTGAGCAGTTTATTGGAGATAAGAGTCTCAGCAACTTTCTTGCTGGGCTGGCTTTGAATTGTGATCCTCAGATATCAACCTCCTAAGTAGCTATGATTACAAGTGTGAGCCACTGGCACCCAGTTGTATTCAGTGCGCTGTCTTCAGTACTCTTTTGTGACAAAGAACAAGACTCCTAGATATGCTATGTTCACTGGTTTTGTTTTGTTTTTTGTTTTTTTTTTATTTTTTGGGGGGTGGGGGGAGTCCGGTCGTGGGGCCTGAATTCTGGGCTGGGCACTGTCCCTCTGCTCTTCAGCTCAAGGCTAGTGCTCTACCACTTGAGCCACAGCGCCACTTCCGGCTTTTTTCTTTTTTCTTATGTGGTGCTGAGGAATCGAATCCAGGGCCTCATGAATGCAAGGCAAGCGCTCTACCACTGAGCCACCTTCCCAGCCCTGGTCACCGGTTTTCAGGTGCCTGTTAGTGGCTACCAAATGCTTCTAAATAATTCCCAAAGCTTCCTGTTAAGCAATAAAAAATTTTAATGATAGAAAGAAATGCATATTCTTTTTTTGTGTGTGCCAGTCTTGGGCTTGAACTCAGGGCCTGGGCACTATTCCTGAGCTTTTTCGCTAAAGGCTAGCACTCTGCCATGTGAGCCACATCTCCCCTTCTGGCTGATTTTCTTTTCTTTTTTACTTGTTTTGTTTGTTCTGTTTTTTTTGGTGCTTAGTTGGAGATAAGTATCTCACAGACTTTCCTTCCTGGACTGAGTTTGAATCTTGCATCTGGGATGCCTCCTTTGTATTTAGAATTATAGACATGAGCCACCAGCATCCAGCAGGAATACATATTCTTAAACCTTCCAACAATTATCCTTCTTTTTTCTTTTTAACATTAAATTGATTTTAATGGATACATAACAACATAAAAATTATGCGTACAAAAATATGAAGCCCTTCACAAGTTTACATGCCATCTTCACATAGGGGCCATGCTGATCTCTCGTCATTTCAGTGTTGCCAATGTGACCATCCAACTGCTGTCTTTAAGACTCTATGAAATAGCGCAGAGTCTAAAAGAGAGAAATAAAACCATGGTTTTGACCACCTAAAGTAAAGGCTGCTACCGAAGCAAGGGTGACACATGGTATTGATTGTACTCAGGCTGATGCAAGCAATGTGGAGTAAGAAAGTAGAATAGAGGTGGAAAAACTTTTGATTATGTGGATTACACGATCAGAAGCAGCAAATCCACATGGCTCCGAGCCAAGCAGCAATTGCAGGAAGGGCATAGGTATCTCATTCAAATGCTCAAAGATGAGCTCATGGAGACTTCAAAGGAGGAAGGTTCTACTATAGCACAGGACTGATTTGATTGCTTTAGGACAAAAAATTATTTGGCATAACACCAGAGACTGGGGGTAAATTCCAAGAATTTATACAGGTGACCCAAGACTTACAGCTGCTTTAGTTGTAACTATTGTTCAGGAAATGATTAGGATGGAAGTGGAGGGTACAGCCAGTAGTGTATGCCAGAGACCTCCTGGGAGATACAAGTTTTCAGGGTATAAGGTAGAAGATAATTTCTACTGAAACAGCTAATCAAAATTGTGTCTGTACAACTAACTTGAAAAATAAGTTTTAAAGCAAACTTGTGTTTTGTAATGTCAAACTCGTCTAGTGAAAACAAACTGGTACTTATTAAATGCAATGATTTTGATGGCTCAGCAGCCATTTTGAGATCTTTAGAAGTGATCCCAACACCTGATTAAAATGCAGAGAGCAGAAGCTTTGGAAAAGAGTGGCCCTTATCAGTATTATTAAGTCCCAACTATTTCCCTGGCCATCTTGTTCTGGAAACAACAAATGTCTTGTGCAACTCATTTGTTTCAGTGTTTCAGCTAATACAGGTGAAAGCATTTTTAATGAAAAACTTAATGGACTCTTTCTTCCTGAATGTTGTATCATTGAACTATGAAGGATTGAGTCCTGCCTTATTCCTCAGGGTCAAGCAAAGCACCAGGTGTGTGTTCATGGGCTTGTCTATGGGCAGGCCATTCCAACTTGACCCCCAGAAGACAATAACCCCCACACCCCAGCATTCCACTGTGGGCCTGGACAAGAACATGGCCGCCCTTGGTATGCAGAAGACCATGGCCCATTTTTCATTCTCTGCTTCCTTGTTAATGTCTGCCCCTCACTGTTCCTCAATAAAGAGTCCTTGCCTTTTGACTGGTCGAGTCTGGCCTATTCCTTTTCTGTTGTCCTCCATTTTCCCAACAAACTCAGAGACAAAAAATAAAATAAAATAGAAAACAGATTGGAGGTCCTCAGGCTAAAGAACCATAATGATTATCCAAAGGATTTTTCCTGTAGAAAATGATAGATAGAATGAATCAGGTAAAAAGTAGTTGTTCAAGGTCTTTTAATTTTTCCTATGGGGATGCTCTTTATTTGTACGATTTGTTTATGTTTTTTCTTTTTTTTCATGGTAGGGCGTTATGCTTTCTAGACAGGATATCTACCACTTGAGCCATGTCCCCAGCCCTTTTTGCATTAATTATTTTTTATTTTTTTTATACTATAAATGTGATACATACAGAGGTTATAGTAAGTCAGGTAAAGAGTACATTTCTTTTTGGAACATGTCACTTCTTCCCTTGCTCTCTACTAGTTTTTTCCTCCCATTCCCACCCATAAGTTGTATAGTTCATTTTCAATACAATGTCTAGTGAGTACCACTGCTAGATTTTTTCTTCTTTTTTGCCCTCCATTCAAGATGTTTTTTTAAAATGAAAGAATTGTATTTCATGCTGATATCTTAGAGTTTTAAAGATTATTGCAAAGTGTAGGGAGGCAATAGCATTCTATTTTATTTTCTCCAATGCAATTTTGTTATTTCTAAAATTTCTTTGGTAAGTTTCACCCCTTTGTCCTTGGATATTGGTACATCTTAATTTTATTTGTAAACAGAAATACAGCATCAATTACTTTCCAAAAAAAGAGAAAATTGGTAGGAAGATCCCTATGTGTCTTCTAGTCATAAAATTAATTTACAGAAGAAGGATTTCCTAGTTCCTGGAGAAAGGAGGAGTGAGAAGGACGAAGAAAGGGTGGAGAAGAGGAGTGTCAAAGTGGGGAATTGAATGAAATAATGAGCCTTTTAAATTCACCAGTCTGGCGATAAAGGTTGTACTACACATATGTTAAATTTATCAAGAAGAGGCAGGACAGCTCTCAAGATGACGAGAGAAAGCAATTTTGAAAGGCTCTTTCAAAATGATTGCTATTGGGCCTTTACAGGAAACATTAGCTTTAAAAGAAAAATGGAAATAGAAGGAAGTTTCTACCAAAGAAAACAATTATAAGTATTCTTAATTGCCTGGAAATAATTTGTCATGCAAAATTGGTCTATACACATTATATTCATATAAATGGTTTAGAGGCAGTAATGTAATGCTTCATATTTTCTTTGCACATAGTGTTCTGCTAGATAACATGTTCAAGACAAGGGAATCTGATTTTACTTTTATCTCTTTCCTTCTTCAGGGTTCTGCTTTTTGGGGATGGGGAGGGACAGAGGAAAGGAAGAGCGGGGTGTAAAATAACAGCAAGAGTCAGTGACTGCTATTCAAATGTATTTTATTATTTCAGGAATTCATTCAGAGCTGGGCTGCAATTACATTTAAAACAGCAGAATAATGGGCTATTGACATGTATATGGTTTTAGAAATATAAGGCTTCATTTTCTCAGCTGGAATTTCCCCTACAATGTGCATTTGCATTGCATTAGAGATGCTCTTTTGGAAAAAGAGGATCACATGCATTCAGACATTTTGACATTATCTGGGTCAGAGGGAACATTTAAAAGCAGTAGCCCTCCAAGTATCCAGGCTCTCCTACAGGCGATCATTGTAGTGCATTAGGGAAGAAGGAGGCCAGCCCTGAGCGCCTTCCTGCGTGGCTATGTTTTATGACATACCTGCCTAACCCAGACATTAATCTACTGAAGATGGATTGGCCTGGTCATGGTCCTCTGCTAACCTTCAACGGCGTGTACATTACCTAAATTGAAATCTGCACTTTTTCATGCCATGTGTGGTTTGATGTGACAGTCCAAGGAATGTCGGGTGCATTAGAATTGATTTTTATGTGGAGAGAAGCTCCTCTCCTATTTACCTTTCAGCAGGGCAGCTGCAGGCTTTCCTTCTCACTTGACAATGAAGACATTCTTCTCCACTGCTCACCCCAAGAGGAGCTACCCTGGCTGCCTCCGAATTGCATGGCATGGGTCAGATATGTAAGCAACTCAGCGCCTTTCCTGTTCCCAGAAGTGCCAAAGACATAATGGAAAAGGAATGCAGAAGTTTTCACCTGTTGTAATCATCTAATAAAGGCTTGTACAATGAACTCTTTGTCATCTTCCAAGAAGAGGTCAGTAGTGAGTGTCAGGGATTACATGAGGGCTTTATGGGCATAGAAGAACCTCTGTAATTGCTATGATAGTACGAGTAAAATCTCATCAAAGTTGCACAAGATGTCTATAATTTTCTAATCTCTTACATCCTAGTTCCCTAGGCATGACACTCTTTATTTGCCCTACACTTAAGTTTCCATCCTGAGTGGGCAGTAGACAGTGTATGTAGACTTGTACTGGCCCCTCTATAATTTGTGGAATGAGAGGAGGGAGTTTGGAAACAGTGAATCCTTGGTGAAAAATCCATCACTGCATTTTGTTGTATTCTTCTGCATGTTAAAACTGGAAGAGTAAATCGACACGGTAGGGATCAGGGACAACAGCTTTATGCATAGACAACCTGAGTGCAAATTCTACTTCTTTATTTATTGGAGACATATACCATTTTCATCTGCCAATCGAGGAAGACATAAAAATACCAAGTTCTATGTGTGCCTCTAGCCAATGGGAGCATCATCTATGTCTTACCTTCATGAAGCCTAACGTACTTCATCCAAGAAAGCATTTAATGTACAGTGCTTCACATAGAGTAAACAAACCATCAATTTTCTATTATTATCATAATTACTATAATAAAAGTGTGCAGAGTCACACTTCTGGGCTTCCTTTTGTCGACATTCTATACTGTCACCTGGAAGAGCAACAGCAGGATTGTTTTAAACAATGGTATTGACACACTCCAGAAAAGTAAAGGGCTGAACTTCAGCAACTCACACTCTAAGGCAGTTACTTTTGTATAAACATTAGGTCTCTGTTTTGGCAGTTGGATGTATCAGTGCACAATGAGTGTTTTCCCTTCAAGGTTATTGAGTGCCAACTACGTATCAGACAATCTTGTACTGGTTGAATCCGGAGAGACAGTTTTGACTATTTCTGAGTATGAAAATCACTTTTTCTTATCCATAATGTTCATGGAACAACTTCAAAACAGAAATGTCCTTGCTTCTGGATACAAAGACTCTCAGTGTTTTGATCCAAAAAGTACTTGCCTATTTAATATTAGTGACAAAAAAGTGCCAATTCTGAGAGTCAAGTGATTGGACTTTCGGTAGCATGAACCCTCGTGCTGTGGAACTCCACTTCACTTGTTTCCTGAGGTTGCATAAATGTGAATGGTATTGCCTGGTGAGACCCTCCTGGGACCTTCTTGCCAAAGATTGTGGTGTAAATAAGGAGTTTCTGGCAAATGGATGGCAAGTAACTAAAGAGAAATGGTGGCTATATTGGGTGGGAAAATTGTACACCTGCTGGAGTTGTACCTGGTTTAAACCAATTCCATGTGTTCCCACTTTCTTAGGCAATAAATTTTCTTGGTGAGTAATGGTACACACCTACCAATTTAGAAAATGAAAGAGATAGTTTCCGTTCCAAGGAATTGGCTCCAAAGGGGGTGTGGAACGCTGGAAGGACTTGGAATAATCCAGACTGTCCTTAGAGTAATTCTTTTGAATGTGTTCCACTGGCATTTGGGAAGATTTGCAGAGAGTACAGAACAGTTAAATGGAGACACTTTATTTAGTATTCATGCCTTTGATGATCATATGAAAAGGTGCTCTGTTATGAACATGGAAATATATAAACTTCTACCAGAATATATCTTGAAAGGATCAAGGAGATACTCTGTTGAATATGATATATTTCCTAGACTTTATAAATAATGGTTAAACAAACGTCAGATTTGCTGCCTCCCTCCTTTAATCTCCCTTCCTCCTTCCTTTTCTTTCCCTCCTTCCCTTCCTCACCTCTTTCTTTTTCCCTTTCTCTCTCAAGGATCTTGCTATGTAGTCCAGGCTGGCATTGAATTCATGATAATCCTCCTGCATCTGCTCCCCCATGCTGGAAGTATCAGAACATGCCTTCATGCCTAGTTCATGAAATCTTTCTAAAAGTACTGATAAAAATACCAATAGGCTGGGCTGGTGGTTGAGGCTTGTAATCCTAGCAACTCAGGAGGTTGAGATCTGAGGATCATTGATTCTAGGAGACTCTTACCTCCAATTAACCACTTAAAAACAAAAACAAACCTGGAAGTAGAGCTGTGGATCAAAGTGGTAGAGCACTAGCCTTGATTAAAAGAGTTCAGAAACAGTGTCCATGCCCTGAATTCAAGCTCCAGGAGCCAAGAACAAAACGAAACAAACCAACAACAACAACAAAAAACAATGATAAAAGCTAGCACATATTCAGATTGAGTTTCAAGTTCAAATGTAATTCTTCATCTTTTTCCCTGCTAGAGTTATGAAGTTCTTCATATCTTTACCTTTCACATGGCTATTTTTTCTTGCAAGTGAAGAGGATGCTGTATTTCAGATACTCCTTTATGTAAAGCATCTTTGCAGAAGAGGAAACATCAAACAGAAAAAGGGAAACATGTGCCTGTGCTTCTAATGGTGATTAGAAAGGAATCCTCTGGACATCAGAGAGCTCTCATTCCATTCCCAGGTCCTTCACTGGCACCTGAAAGCACTAATAATGTACAAATGTTCTTGACAACTGCACTTGCTGACATAGCTTTTTTGCTCACATTCCCCACTTCTAGTATGGATTATCAGGAACAGAGAGAAAGTGGATAACTTTCTAATTAAATCAGGGTACAGAGACAGCTTGATATATATTTTTTTCTTATTGGGCAAACTTCAGTAAAAACACACCAAATTATGCTACAGTAATGACACGCCCCCCAAAAAAATCTCATTGGGATTACAATAAAAATACCATGGGTTTAAATTATGCATTCACCATGGAATAGTGGGGGCTTTTTATAATGGAGGTAGCAGAGTATCCTTTGGCATTTTAAAGTGTGCTTCCAATCGGGGAAAAGGAGCATAAGATATATAAGCACTAGCTTTAAAGTATATCCACTTAAAGGACCACATTACCTCCCTTTTCTTCAATCAACAAAGTCATATATTCAGGCTCATTTTCAAGGAGACAGGAAGTTGATCCCTTCATACACCAGACTTGTTGCACTCAATAAGATTAATAGCTACAGTAGAATTCTCAAGAGTCTTGTTCATGAAAGGTTGTCATATGGGGGGCACATTTTCCCCATGGAAAACATGTGACAATGAATGAAGACATTTTTTTGGTCACATTGGGGAAAAGTGATACTTGAATCTAGAAGGACACTGCTAAACATCTGGCCACCCTTCAAATCATCTCTTCCAAAGTGACAATAGAATTGAAACTGAGAAACACTGAATTAGACTACTGTTTTTCTCAAACCTAAAGTACACAAGAAAATCCATACTCAAACAGAAATCAAGAAATACTGCTAAAGCTTGGGTAATTTAAAAGCTGTATAGTATCAGTGAAGGAATAGACAAGACAAATTGTTTAACTAGGGATACAGGTTGACCCACTGCAACAATGAGATATATAAGACGCTATGTTGAAAAACAAACTTTTCAATTTAGGCAGGGGGGGAAGGCGGGAGGGGGGGATATTGGAGGGAAGGGATGGTAGGGGAAAAACAAAGGAGGAGGCAACAATGCTTGATAAGAAATGTACTCATTACCTTACTCATGTAATTGTATCCCCTCTGAATGGTATTTTCACAATAAAAAACTTATTTAAAAATTAAAAAAAAGAAAAAGACAAATAGACTAATGGAGCAGAAAAAGATCACTTGAAAACAGTGACACTTCAAATCAACAGGGAATGATGGTAGAACAACTGTCTCTTTAAGTGAGGAAAAATTAAAGCTGTCTCTCTATTTGACACCTATTACAAAAATAAATTCCTGATGGGTTAAAATTTTTTTAAGTAAAAAATATTATAAATGTACAATCTTTAATGGTTAAAAATGGGCATATTTAATGATTAAAGAGATAAAGAAAGTCTTAAACTAAAAATAAACCTTTCTTTGAATTCTTTAAGAAAAATATTCATAATTGTGCTGATACCACAATTACAAGTGAGAGACTGGGAAAATATTTTCAAATATTTATATAACACTCAAGATTTATCTAAAATATGCACAGAGATACATAAAATATAAAAATAAAAGAAGACAAAATGAGCTCAAGGGTCTTGTAATATTTCAAAGTAAGGAAATGCCTCAAAGGCACCACAGAATGTTGACATGTCAAAGGGACTGAGGTATAGCCTGAAAGAGCTCTCCACAGACAAAGTTGCAACAATTTGGGTAGTAAAATAACATAATGCAGGGTTATAACTTAGAATATGAAAAAATATACAAAAGATCATGTTCATTCAGATAAATGATAGAGCAAATAAACAAACACAGGAGAAATCTTTCTTGCAAAGAATTCTAAGTATGATAGTGATAATACTTCTTATCTCCAAGAGATGGAGGTTAATGACTCCACCACCATGGTCTCTGTATCCTCTCTGTAGTATGGATTGAATTTAGTCATTTCCTTCAAAAGAACAGAACATGAAAAGAGAAGACAATAACTTTCTAGTGGAAAACCTAAGCAAACTCCGAAACTCTCAAAATCACAGAAACTGGGAAGAAAAAACAAACAAGCAAACAAACTCACAAATCAGAGAAGTCTTAAAAAACTTATGATGATTAAATTCAATATCATCTGTAGGATTGGATCCTGGAATATAAAAGTATTGTGTTTTTTTAATTTAAATTTTTAGGTTTTTGGTTCTGACAAATGTACCATGGTAATATAAGAGAAACTTTCTTTACCATTTTTTGAAACTCATTGGTAAATCCAAAATTATCCTACAATAAAATTTTATTTAAAAGTTAGAAAAGAGGAAGCAAAAGATAAATCATTCCAAATAAAAACAGGTAAAATTAATGAACAAAAAATTTGCAAAAGAGGAGACATAAATGGATGGCAGAATAATATTCAACTTTATAATAAATCAAAGTATTGCAAATTAAAATAAAGAAAATATTTTTTTCAATTTTGATTAAAACAACATTGGGAAAGTGATTATTTTAGTAAATCAACAAGGAGTATAAATTAGTATTATTACTTTATAAAGAACATTCATTAATATTTCAATCGTAAAATGACACAGAAACGATTATATTCATTAACTATATGTTTATTTGAGTGCCATGTGTGCATATTGGTGGAAACATTATTTGAAATAGCAAACAATCAAAAACTTAATGTTAGTAGTATAATCACTAAAAGCATATGCTCAAAGTCTGGATTTTGTTTCTATTAAAATAAATCAGGCAGATTTATACATAACAATGTATAGCGTAAGTAGATATAATGTATAATGTGATGCATATTATGATGTATTATTGTAATGCATAACGAGTAGGTCCATGAAGAATACTGTTGAGTGAAAGAATTATTGAGGTAACAAATAGAAACATGTAAATTAATCTCCTCTGTCCAATCACAAGCATACATAGAATTAAAAGCTAAGGAAACGATCTGCAGAGATCTAGATTTAAAGTGATGTTTACTTTGATAGGAGATGAGGTAGATGGGTAGATATGTAGAAGGCACTGATACTCAGAAAAAGTTTATTTTATTCCTTATATAATTAAACAACAATTTGGAATAATCACTTTGGGTGCTCATTTAAAATGTTAGCTCTAGACAGATATTGGTGACTCACACCTGTATCCTAGCTACTCAAGAGAATGAGATCTGAGAACTGTGGTTCAAAGTCATCCTGGGCAAGGAAGTCTATGAGACTCTTATCTCCAATTAACTAGATAAAAAGTTAGAAGTAGAGATGTGACTTAAGTGGTAGAGAATTAGCCTTCAGCACAAAAAGCTCAAGGACAGTACCCAAGCCTTGAGTGAGTTCAAGTCTACAAGTGGCACTAAGAGGAAAAAAAAAAGATTAGTTTTGAACTCGTATGCTCAGAAATTGAGAACATTTCAGAATAGTTTCAGATGTCTGAATTAAAAAAAAGAAGAATCACTTCAAGGTAATAGACATAGTAGACTCTGCCTCTGAAAAATCAGAAATTAGCAAATAGGTCTTCAAATCGTGTTACCAATATTACTTTAGGAGCTAGCTAAGGTTAATTTTCTATATCCCATAATCAATGTTAGGAATTAAGTGGTCTAAGTTATGATCCAAATGAGTACTAATGGAAAAGATTGAATAATGAAAACGAGAGATAAAAATATCATCTTTGTTATATAACAAGTTCACATTGGAATATATGTCTTCATGTGAACTATGGATTTTCATTACATGAAATAGAAGATTTACCTAACCTTCTCTCTCAGAGGAAGAAGTAAAATGGCCAATAGGTGCATGAAGAAATGTTCAACATCTCTGGCCACACGGGAAATGCAAATCAAAACAGCACTGAGATTCCACCTCACCTCAATTAGAATGGCCTTTATCAAGAAAACTAACAATAACAGATGCTGGTGAGGATGCAGCCAAAAGGGAACTCTAATCCACAATTGATGGGAATGTAAACTTGTTCAATCATTCTAGAAAACAGCATGGAAGATCCTCAAAAAACTTACATGTATATATAGAGAGGCCAGTCCTCTGTTTCAGTGTATTTCTTCCTTGTGAAAAGATCATGACTAGGACAACATCTCTATAACCCCCTACTCACTATTCTTCAAGGGAACAGAGATGGATTTCTCTTGTTAAATTCAACAGCTCTTCTCTTACTCTTGGAAGTGAATCTGGCTAGAGACAGCACATGATCTTGGTTTTGTTTTGTTGTTGTTGTTATCTGAACAGATGAGTTAGCTATTGGTGAGAGTTAGAAAGCCAGGAGAACCCCATTACCCAAGGGGACACCCTGCAATATAGTCATCAGACCTATGAATGAGGTCTGACATCAGCTAGCACAAATGACTTGCCAAATGACATAGGGTATATTAGTGAAGCCATATGAAATCAGGGGACTAGCTTTGACCAGAAAAGGACTCATCCAGAAGTATTGCTAAGAAGATGGTTCAACCACCAAGTGTAGGTGCCTCTGTACCAAAAGCAAAATGATACTCAATATAGCATGAGTATACTACAATTTGCCTTCCATACTTTAGAATGAAGAAATGTTAGCCAGGAGTTGGAGACTCATGTCTGTAATCCTAGCTACTCAGGAAGCTGAGATTGAAGCCAGCTCAGGCAGGAAAATCTCCAATTAATCACCCCAAACCATAAGTACAGCTGTGACTCAAAGTGGTAACTTTGAGCAGAAAAGCTCAGGGACAGTGCCCAGGGCCTGAGTTCAAGCTCCATGACCAACAGAAAAAAAAAAAAAAGAAGAATAAATAAATCTTGTAACTTCCTAGTGCTGAAAACTTCTTTACTGCTTAATGATCTATACTTGATTCAATAAAAGTAAACAAAATGTAGAGTTTAAGTATTCTAAATCTGTAGAATTTATTAGTTTGCTTTCTTGATGCTCAATACCCAAATTCCATATCAATCAACATTCTCTTCTTGACAGATTTGATATGGGAGCTTTATGGGACTAAGCAGTTAAAGGCCTTGCAATGAATGTGGATAGTAACTATATTTAAATATTTGCATTTCTATTAACTTAGGTATTGTTATCAGAGCCATGATTTTGGACAGAAAGAATAGATAGTTGTGATTGATCACACTTGCAATCCTAGCATTCTGTAGGTGAAAGCAGGAGGATGGTGAATTCCAGTCTGACTTGTGTTTTAAAAAAGTACAGTGCTTATTGCTGCAAAATTGCCTAAGAAATACTTGGGATCCAATATGCCTCTAGGAGGTAACAGTGTGTACTTCCAGTCTGAAAGATCCATGCAGTTGAGTAGCAGACCCCAAATTTGCAAGCATGTTTGGTTTTCCTACCTCAATTATACTTTTATCAAAGGTGAGTTTGAACTGTATGTTGGTGGGAACTGTTTGAATATGCAAAACAGGGTAAATTTAATTATTTACTTGAGTGCATTTAAATAGGTAAACATAATTTGTTTCCTCTGCGGATTTGGTACAACTTGGCCTGTAAATAATATGATGTTATTTAACTCCCCAGAATTCAAAACAGAACCATCACCTCAGTAAGGAAGAATGGCTTACTGTTTCCTAATTCATAGGCAGTGAGGAAACTCAACCCCTCCCCTGCTCTTTCCTACTCCAAGCTCAGGCAGTAACTCACCCAATACACAGCCAGCACACCAAGAATGCAGCATCACCCCCAGTTCAATCATTCTCTCCATTTAGGTTCTTCTCTCTACCCTGTCTGAATCTCTTTGGAGATCTTTGGATGAATTCCATAAACTTTAAGTCATACATACCCTTGGTTGCAATAAAAGTTATTTTAAGATTTGCTATGTGGGAAAAATATCCAGAGGGATAAGATCGAAGCATTTGAAATCATTCCCTTAGTTTTTAAGTCGTAACCCACCTCGTAAAAAACACCAAGAGCTAAAAGGGAATTTCTTTGCCCAAACCATTTGGGTGCATGTTGGGGAATCACCAAGAGGAACCACAATATATTCCTTAAACATCTGCTCCTATTTAAAGCCATTATTGTTGCATGGGTAGTGCAATTCGTGCTAAAGTTATTCATATGCTCTAAAATGAAAGGCAGTGCATCAGTTTTGTTTACTTGTAGCAGAAAAATTGTCACTGAAGGAACAGAATCAATGGTTTACATTTACATTCTGACCAGCAAAGCAAACTCAAGCCAGAGATGTTTAGTATGCACAAGTGCAAGCCTACACACTAACACCAGGAAATAGAACTTGGATAATTTTTTGTAGTTGTTCTGAATTGCTACTTACAACTAGTATGTCTCCTTACAGGAAATGCAGTATTAGTGATGAGCATGTGCTCCTTCTGGAAGGAAGTTATGAGTATCAATGATTTGTTTTCCCCATCTCCCTTGAGATGTTTCCCTGAGAGATTATAGTCTAGTTAATTACTAAAACTACTGTTGCTTAAAATCACAGCAAAACCTTTAAAATAAGAATATGCCATACCTGTAATCTTAGCTATTCAGGGGGCTGAGATCTGAGGATTTCAGTTTGAAGCCAGTCGGGGCAAGAAAGCCCAGGAGATTCTTATTTCTAATTAATTACAAAAAAAAGCCAGAAATGGGGCTTTGGCTCAAGTATTACAGGGCTACACTTGAGCAAAGAAAGCTCAGGGGCAGTGCCCAGGACCAAAGCAAAAAATACAAATAATAATTGTAAAACAATGAATGCTGTGGTATCTGGGATTGGTAAAGGCTTTACTTTAGAGAATTATGAGTTGCAGCCCAGCCTGGTCTATAGACTTGAGCATCGTCTCAACAAACAAATAATGAAACAAACAAACAAATAATGAAACAAACAAACAAATACATTAGTGACTGGTTGGATGAATAGTGAGTGAATGAATGAATGCGGTGTTTACCTCTGCAGTCTTGGGAAATGGGGGACACGTGACTACAAAAGTATGCAAGATAGTTTCCTAATTGTGAAGGAAAAGTTTTTGATCTTATAGCAGTGGCTGCATAAGAATATGCCATTTATCAAAACTTACCAAATTGTACAGTTAAAAATCAGTGCATTGAAGTTCTTTGGGTGCCAGTCTTGGAGCTTGAACTCAAGGCCCAAGCGTTGTCCCTACTGGCCCTGTGGCTCCAAGTTAGCAACCCTACCACTTGAGCCATTGCCTTCTTTCTGGTTTTTATTTGGTTGTTAATTGTAGGAGTCTCCAGGACTTTCCTACCGAGGTGTCACACTCAGCCTCCTGAGTTGTACATTGTATTTTAAGACAAGAAACAATAAGGATAAGGAGGCACATCAATTATCAATCTTAGAAGTAAGTAATGGCAAAAGGTTTGGAATTCACTGTGTGTGAGATGCAAATTCACTGCAGGGTTTCAAGTGGAATGACATATACTCCTATGTGTGGTATGTGATATGGCTGATGCACTATAGAAAGGCAGTATCTGAGGGAGCCCAGCCAGGGAGGACAGCAGTAGTCTGAGACAGCCTCTCTGCTGGTTAGATTGAGGATGTGGCAGTGCTGAGTGAAGGGGGTACTTCTATGATAGACCTTTGGCTGTACGCACTTTCCAGACTTCCCCTCCTCCTTTCCCTCCCCCATAAATAAAGGATTCAAACCCCAGTTGCTGAGAGGGTTTGGCTTGCCAGCAATCAGAACTGTCTCTTCAGAAGAGAGCCACCTGCTCCTTCCCTGGGACAGCACACACACACACAATGAGAGGCTGAATTAGAAAGGCTTGTCTCTCTGGACATCTTGAACAGCAGTCCTAGCTTTATAGCTGCCTGCAGTGTTGGCTCAGGCCTTGATTCTACATCAGACCATCTCCGTCTCTGTCACTGCTGCTTGCATCCCTGTCCCATGCTGGTGTCAGTCCAGCTAATATACGCTAATCCATGTCTCATGATTTAGGCTGATCTTTGGCTTTCTTCTTAGAGAATTCAACCTGCAGCAGATGTCTACTAGAAGCCCACTTTGTTTATTTCTCTGTCTACAATTGAAAGATGAATTTCAGGAATCTCATCCTCTTATTGAGTGATGTTTGATCGATTGTGGTGGTCTAGATAACAAGTGAAAAAGGAATCTCATCCACTATGTGTTCCTAACTGGCCATGGGACAAGGGTAGAAACTTAACTTCCATGGTCCTCAGTTCCATCTTCTGCGAAATAAGGAGGAACTTAATCAGATAAAATATCTGAGAAGACAAAACTTAATGATAAAGTTCGTTAGACATAATAAAAAAATTGTTGATAGGACACTAGATCATGTCCTTCTTTGATTTACTCTTTGGTTTATTAGCTGCTCTGTCATGCTCATATATGTCCCCAAAGTGGTAGAGTGCCAGCTATGAGTGACAAACTAGAGCATTCATGCCCCAGTACCAGCATTAAAGAAAGACTACATGTAGCAACTTCTGCAAATTGCTTATACAACTAAGACGTGGTCACTAGACTCAACTTCTTGGATTTTTCTTTCTTTCTGTTTTTATGTATTTAGCCCTTGTCCAAATGATCCCAAGTCTCTTGTCTAAGTCACACTGCCTTCCTTTATACAGTTCGTCTGGGTCTTAAAATTCTTTTCTGCATTTTGTTTAAGATAAACATGTATCACACTCAAGACTTTTACCCATGTTTCCTCTGCCTGAACCCCTCTTTTTTTTCTATTTTGGC
>NW_012267269.1:293616-325311 GCF_000151885.1 Dipodomys ordii
CATGGGGCCTGAACTCTGGGCCTGGGCACTGTCCCTCAGCTCTTCAGCTCAAGGCTAGCGCTCTACCACTTGAGCCACAGCGCCACTTCCGGCTTTTTCTTTTTGCTTATGTGGTGCTGAGGAATGGAACCCAGGGCTCATGCATGCAAGGCAAGCGCTCTACCACTGAGCCACTTTCCCAGCCCCGGCCAGCAAACATTCTTGATTCTTAGCACAGTTGTCTCTTACTTATCTTTTGGACCTTGTCCAAAAAACATTTTCAAGATTTTTTTCCCCCTGACAAATCAGAAACTGGTAACTTCTATCTACATGGAAACTGTCATATGCTATCTCAAGAGAAGTCATTTCTAGGAACTATATGTGACTACCTATAAGTAAAAGTAATATTGAACACAATTCTGTTAAAAATAAAATAGCTTGAAAAAATACATTTTCTTTACTTTTATCAGCATATTTCTTATAATTATATTTCAGAATCAAGGAATATATAATAGTTGGTTATAAGACAAAACGAAATTTAGAATTTTTGCTTTAGTGATACAGCATCAGTAAAGAAACTATGTGAACTGTATACATCTTGAACTCATGTTCAACTTTTCTTCAAAGGCTTTCTATTTTTTTTAAGGAGAGGAGAAAGCAATGATTATATCTTTGGTTACCTCGTGGCACTATCCAACTAAGAAATACATGTATTTTCATAACATTTTCTGCAGTAGATTTAAGGTATCAGGGTACAAGGGCATTGACCTCTTTTTTCCATAAGAAGCAGGAGTTACATCTCTGCTTGAATCTGGGCAAACTTTGTGACTACTTGCCCAACAAGATAGAAGTGACCTTGAATCACTTTCTAACTTCAGGCCTTAAATAATACATTTTTTTTCTATCCATTTCCTCTAGGAAGCCAGACATGACATGTGAGGAAACAAATCTTGGACTCATTAGATCGGCACATCTATGAGCTAAAGACCAGTAGGTAACTCCCACTGACATCACAAAGAGCAAAAGAACCAGGCAACTTGGCTCAGTCTAGATTCTTGGCTACAAAATTTTGAGATATTATCAAATGGTTGGGGATCTAAGTCACTTGTTTTTGGTAGTAGTTATGTAAAAACTGGTAACTAGACAGTTTCATATTTCTTTTTTTTGTGTTTGCCTTCCCCTATCTCACATTGTCAATTTAGTTCTTGCTACTCAAGGAAATACATGTTTTTTCCTTGTTTAAAAGACTTCTTATGGAGATGTGGATGTTACATCTCAACACTTAGGAAACTGAGGCAGGAATATTCGTTCAATGGTAGTTTAGGTTATCATTGAGTTACATAGTAAGATCATGTCTGGACAAATACAACACCACTGACAAAAAATATTCTTATATTCAAAGAGTCAGAGTTTAATTGACAATAAAAGTATCCATCATTTATTCATAAGACATACATTATTAAAATAGCAACGTGTTTCTTAAGGAAGGCAAGATCTCTTATATAAGTACCCTGTTTTAGAGAAATATTCACCTTGAATGTAATATTTTTCTTCCTTGCCAATACAGAACTTATCCTTTTATAAAGAACTTAGAGTTCATCATACACAAAGACGGTGATGTTCAGTAGCACATATTTAGAATAATTGACAGAAACATTGAGTAGAATGCTTAGCTGGTCCCTCACGTGTTATAATGATAATCAAGGGTTTGTAAAGCATGATTTATAATCTACTTCCACCAAAATCACCTTTGACTCTTGCCCCAAAGGTACACTCCAGACCCCATAATTATCATGAAGTAGAACCTCAGTGAATGAGTGTTAGAAATGTATATTTTAAGTAAGTCTCTGGGCTCTTTTATACTTGACTTACCACCTTTAGGAATTTTTTCCTGCTTTTGCTTTTAGCCATTCCTCTTATAAGTGTGTATTAACTGTTTTGTTTTTTGGTCAATGTCCTTCTTTAATGTCTTTAACAGCTGTAATTGATTGTGGTTTCTAACTATTGTCTTTTCTCTCTTCATTTCCTGGATTCTTTCTATCTTCTTTGTTTCTTGTTCTTAACTGACTAATCAGAGGACTCTAAATATAATCTTTAAAACTATTAGTTTCTTTAAAAAATCAATTGCTGTTAGATGTTTAGTTTTACTCTGTCTCCCAGGCATCATTAGTAGCCATTTAAAAAACTAAAATGAAGCAAAAACATCCTCCTCTGATCTCCAAGTAACTAATTAGAGAAACATTTTCATTTTACATAGATTACTACATGATTTCTGATTCTAGTTGTTTTAATCAGCTGGAAAGCAAATATCTAACACTGTGTTGACTTTCTTCAGAATAACTTGATTTGTATTATCCATTTATCAAAATACACCTGTATCTTTTTCACACAATCTGGCAAGTATTATAATATTTAAACATCACAATGGCACTGATGCATAACTGAACCCCTAGACTGGCCAATCAAGACTCATGAGGACTGGATTTCAGGAAACCAAGATAATGTATCTTCAACCACCTGAAAAAATATGCAGAACACAGGTTACATATGGAATTCATTTGGTATTTTCTATGTCTGTTTCTGATCAGTTTTTTCATCACTGTGCAAAAGTAGGTGAATCTGGGTGAGTTTGTTCATATGCCCTGGTACCATTTCTCAAGGGGCAAGTATTGATCACTGCCACAGTTCCAAGCAGGGCCTGGAGTGGTGAAGTGGGAGTGAGGAATCTTTCAAAGCAAGAGAGAATGAAGGGAGGAACCCACTTGGCAGCTGGGATTCTTGAGCTCCTAGGTAATACAGAGCATGCAGCGATTTATGAACTGTACTGTAGTAAGCTACAGTAAAATTATGTGGTACAATTTAGTGTATACTATCTTTCTCCAAACAAAGTGATTTCATTTCAACCTTAACAGTAACTCTGCAGTCTATAAAATATTTACATTGCCTTTCCAAACATATACATTATTTACTGTACAGTCTATAAAATATTTATGTGATTTTTTTCTCTGAAGAGTCTATGTATGATGCATTATTTTTTCTAGATTTTTATTGTCTTCAAATAGTTGTACAAAGGAGTTTTTATTTTACAGAGCAGTTTAGAATGCAGTGTATCTTGATCCATGGCAGCCTTTTTTAACATTCTCACCCATCTCTTCCCATCCCCCCCCTCATTCTACTTAATTTTGTAGGATATGCATTGCATTCTTGATTATATTCTTCCACTCTTCTCCTTTTCATTCATTCACCCATTTCTTCTTGACCCTACCTCTAGTCACTTCTTCACCTACTTCTTGGTGTTTATTTTGATGAACTTTGCCTTTTGCCTTTGCCTTTCCAAGGAATTGCACTGAGTTCTACTTTGAATCTACCATATTTTAGTTAGTATACTTATTTACACTTGTATACCACCAAACATATTTACTTCTAAGTTTATAAGCAAAATCTAGCTTCCACTCAATTAATAAATGGGCTGAACTAAAGAGAGTCATCTCAGAAGAAGAAATATAAACAGCCAATAGACATATGAAGAAATGGTCAACATCTCTGGCCATAAAAGGAATGCAAATCAAAACAACATTGAGCTGGCATTTGTGGCTCACACTTGTAATCTTAGCTACTCAGGAGGCCAAGATCTGAGGATCATGGTTCAAAGCCAGTCTGGCAAGAAACTCCATGAGACTCTTATCTTCAATAAACCACTCAGAAAACCGGAAGTGGCGCTATGGCTCAAGTGGCAGAGTGCAAGCTCACCTTGAGCCGAAGAGCTAAAGGACAGCACCCAGGCCCAGAGTTCGAGCCCCACGACCATCACCACCACCACCACCACCACCAACAACAACAACAAAAAACATTGAGAATCTACTCCACTCCATTTAAAATGGCCAATATCAAGAAAATTATTAAGCAAAGTAAGTCAGACCTTAATACATTACATTTATATAGTTTTTCCTTCTAGAATCAGGCATGCCATGAACTTGGATATGTTATTTTGGAATCACTAAAAAATAGCAATGAAAAAGCTAACATTATGGAACTGATGATATCTTATATTTGATTGTCTTGCTCCCATCTGCTTATGTGCTATGGACCTATGTTACCAAAGGAAGCAAATGTTTATGAGGAACAGATGATCACAAATCGACAGTGAATAGCTGAAAGAGAAATTCTGTTTCCCTATATGCCGTGGTTAGATCGTCAGTGTCCTCCAAAGGACTTATTTCCCAAAGCAATTGTGAGATAGGGGTTCTTTTAAGAAATAAGGCCTGCTGGGCGCCGGTCACGCCTTTAATTCTAGCTACTTAGGAGGCTGAGATCTGAGAATCTCGGTTCAAAGCCAGGCTGGGCAGGAAAGTCCGAGAAACTCTTATCTCCAAAAAACCACTCAGAAAACCCGAAGTGGCACTGTGGCTTAAGTGTTAGAGTGCTCTCCTTGAGCTGAAGAGCTAAGGGACAGTGCCTAGGCCCAGAGTTTAAGCCCCATAACCGACAAAAAAAAAACCCTAAAAAACAAAAAACAAAAAAACAAAAGAAATAAAGCCTACAAGATATGGAACCAACACAGATGCCTCTCAGTGGACAAATGGATCAAGAAAATGTTGCATATATACACAGTGGAATTCTCTTCATCCTTTAGAAAGAATGATATTATTATACCATTCATAATGAAATGGAAAGACTTAGAAAAAATGCTATTAAACAAAGGTAGTCAGACCCAAAGAAGCTGCTGCATGGTTTCCCTCATTTGTGCTATATAGAATACGTTTATAAATCTACAAGAAAACACACCAAATGGTAAAAGACAAAAAAATATACCAGACATGATAAATTACATAGGACTCCAGACATTCACACAGTGAGACCGCAAGAGGATATTCTGTTTTAATGATTAATGAACATTAATTATATAATTTTTTAATGAATTATATTGTTTTTTTCTTTTTTTAAGGTATCTTTTTTTTCAATTGTGAAAATACCATATAGCGGGATTATAGTTACATAGGCAAGATAATGAGTACTTTTCTTATCAAGCATTGTTGCCTCCTCCTTTGTTTCCTCCCCTCCCCATCCCTTCCCATTCCCCTCCCCCTCAGGATATTCTTAAGAGAGGATCACAAAGGTGCAATAGCTATGTGCATCTGATAATATAAAATAATATTTATTGAAATGAAATCAAGAAAATGAAAATGTTTTGCTTTCTTTTACTTCTGTCTTGTTTGTTCATTTATCTGTCTTTGGGAAGATACGGTAGGGGGGTTCAGAAAGGGTGGGACAAAGGGTGAACAAATGCAGCAGTGATACTAGATACTATCTTGAAAATGAACTATAAAACTTGTGGGTGAGGTTGGGAGGGAAAAACTGGGAAAAGACACGGGAAGGAATGACAATGTTCAAAAAGAAATGCACTCCTTATCTGGCCTATGTAACTGTGACCCCTCTGTACATTACCTTTAATCTATCAATCAATCAATCAATCAATCTATCTATCTATCTATCTGTCTGTCTGTCTGTCTGTCTGTCTGTCTGTCTGTGTCTGTCTGTCTATCTATCTATCTATCTGAAGAAGTAGGGCCTTGTAAGAGACTTTTGTGGGTCCTTCAAAGCATTCTTTTGAAAAGATAATGGATCTCTGGCCTCTTCTCTCTTCATGCTTCACCAGCATGAAGTAACTTCACTCTGTCAGGCACTTCTGCCATAATGTGCTACTTTGCTACCTGCCCCAAAACTACAGGATGAAGTGATCATCGACTGAAACCTCTAAAAGTAAGAGTCAAATAAAGTTTTTGCTTTTATGCATCATTTCAGGTATTTGTTTCAGTAACATAAAGTTGAGTAACATGCTATCTAAATCTCAAAGAAAGGAAAAACTGTTCTCTCTCTCTCTCTCTCTCTCCACACACACACACACACACACACATACACACCCCCCACCACCACCACCACCAAAATATGAATCACTTATCTCTTAGGTTTACCTCCAGCACAGTGTATATTTCACACTTTCCATCTTCACAAAATATTTGCTGTGCTCTTTCCTCACTTGGTTTAGGTTATAAAACATTTCTTTGAGATGTAGTAAAAATGTGAATGGGAGAAGTGAGGTATTTGTCATGAAATTTAGGGCCTATCACTACCTGCAATTCCTCAGGTCTTCAATAAAATTTATTCAATGCTCCAAGCAAATAGAATGTCTAAATCGATTGTCCTTAAGATCATATTTCCAAAATAGCTATAGAATTCTTCGCATCATTTGAAATAAATATTTTGACCAGGGCCATGTCTATAAATTGCCAAATAGCTGACTAAAACGTTAAAAAGAAAAAGTCAACCTCAAGAATGTTTTGTCTTCATGATAATAATCTATCTTGAAGTTAGCCAGTGAGGGTCCAGCCTTGGTTCATAATCATTGGAATGCACAATGCCATTAGTTCTGCAGATTGTAGGGAAAACAGGCTTCATTTTCAGAAAGGAAGGATGATGGGGGATGGTTTAGAGCTCATTAAAAACCATTTAACACTAAGCTAGATGTCAGCAGCCTTTGAAAGAGGCCTATTAGTTAATGTATACAAGAAGTTATCAGCACTTGTGATAAGTCAAAGAACCCAAACAGTCAAAACCCATTAGTATTCAACTGACAATTGGGGTTTAAGCAATGTTTTAGAGAGATTAGATTGAGATTGACAAAAAAATTAGCATTTACAGGGAAGGATTTTTATTTAGAGTTCTTACCTGGAGCCCCAAATCCTGAGTTTTGACTGACCCTAAGTGATTAAATTGTTCACCAGGATTTCACGACTTCATAGGGAACATTGAAGACATAATCACATTACAACTAAGGTAATTTTTCTTCCTCCCTGCTCCCTCCCTCCCTCCCTTCCTCCCTCCCTCCCTCCTTCCCTCCCTTCTTTCCTTCCTTCCTTTCTTCCTTCCTCTCTCTTTCTCTCTTTCTTTTTCTTTTTGTCCTCTTTTCTTTCTTTCTTTTTCCTTTTGTTCTTTCTTTTTTCCATAATGGATAAAATAGACATAATCCTCAGCCACACACAGAACATTATTGCTTCCAAGGACTGTAGTTATTAAACTCCTTTTCTCAGTGTAGTCTGCTGGCATTACAGTGGAAAACCAATTCCTGTACACAGCCCTGATAATGTGGCAAAATGTAAGAATAACATTTACAACTTTGTAGAGTAATATTATTTCTCTTAATGGATCTGCAAAATATGAAAAGTTGTAATCTTTACTAAGAGTACTTTATGTTGACAATTGAGAGACAATTCATATGATTTTTATAGTCAGTTGAAGGGGGGGTATACATAAGGAAAATTAATTGAGCCTAATCCTAAAATACCCAGAATGGTTGTACAGGCATATTTATAGGAAAGCCCAATATTTTACTAAAAGACAGATGTGAAAACTATTATGGCACATTTTAGATACAACATAGGCATGATTAGCTACTAAGAAAATGGGGGAAAGACAGTGAGTGGTACATATGCCATGTCAAATTTTAATCAAGTTAGGTATTTGTGAGGCCTCCAGGATTAGCTCATCTGAAACCATGTCATTTGGGTAATTGAATGATTGAACCCATTAAACATTTTTGGATAAATGCCAATAAAATGCCAGAGGATATCTTTAAAGATGATCATTGCTGTTTCTGTAGAGTTGATTTTAAGCTATTCTCTATGCAATTAATTAGGTAGCAGAACTTGTTTAAGAAAACTTCAACAATATCATTAGCATAGGAGGAAATCTAAGCATTTTGTTTCTCAGTAACAGGAAGCTATTCCTCTACCTGGTTCAAATAAAGTTTTTTGAAAGTGATTTACAAAAGTGAGACCCAGGCTAAAAATATTAAATTTGCATCTATTTTTCTTTCTTTCAAACATTAGAGGACTTTTAACTAAGTTCTTTAGAATAATAATAGCTAAACATTTGGTGATTTCTTATTATTTGCCAAATATTGGATGTTATCTATCTTGGTAACTTTCTAAGTATTAATTTATATAATCTTCATAATAATTCATGAGACAGTGGCCATTACAATGACCATTTTATAGAAATGGAAACTAAGACTTAAAAAAAGTTGATAACTTGCCCCAAGCCATAAGTCAAAGAAATAAGACAGAAAAATTTTTGAATGAAAGTGTGGTTTGAATGCATCTTTGTTTAACCCAGGTGCCTTGATAAAGTAGCCTTCAGTTAGCCTAATGTCAAAAACTCCTCCATTGATCAAAAATGAGTATTTTTCTGGGCACTGGTGGCTCACACTAGTGATCCTAGCTACTTAGGAGGCTGAGATCTCAGGATCACAATTCAGTGCTAGCCCAGGCAAGGAAGTCCATGAGACTCTGATCTCCAATTAATCACAGAAGAAGCTGGAAGTGGGGCTGTAGCTCAAGTGGTAGAGTGCTAGCCTTGAGCAAAAGAGCCCAGGGATAACACCTAGGCCCCACAGTTCAAGTTCCAGGCCCAGGAAAAAATAAACAAAAAAGAGCATTTATTTAGAAAATATTCATACATATTTATATTTTAGTACATTGCAAAGTGAAACAATTATAATCATTTTATGGGCATTAAAACATTTCAGAAAGAAGAGTTAAAAATAAACATGCAATAATTACCGCACATACATCTGTGTGTATACAGTGTAGATATTAAGGAAGTAAAGGAAGATGAGAAAAAATATAAAGATGTTGCCTTCTTCTAGTCAGTATTATACACAATACATATCATATTTAGCAGACAGCTCAAAAGAAAGGGGAAAGGACACAAAGGGGCAGAGTAAATTTCAACCTTTGCCTTGAGTCCTGTCAACTTGAAAGGTGCCTTTTCTTTCCTAGTTAGATGCTCAGTGAAGCATCTGCAGTGACATAACTTTGCTATTCATGACCACTTGGCCTCTTGGCATTTCCTATTGGATGTCTGATAGGAAAATGGCCTGTGAGTGGCTATTACAGACATCACATTATGAAGTAGATAAAGCAATATAATTTGGACCAAGTTTGCCCTTTCCACAATAAAGATTATTTTGTGAAATGTGGGAGGTATTATTAGATTTGTCATAAGAAGAGCTGAGTTTAAGTTTTGGACTTTTCACTGACTATACATTGCATTTTCTAAAAGATCAAATACCGTGCATTAACTATACAGCATTCTATTTTTATATAAAATTATAATGAATAGTTTTTAGTATTGTTGCCAATTTGCCATGTTAGTGGAACAAATCAATGAAGTGATTTGCTTCCACTTTTCTCCTGTTAAAAGGTAGGCCATGATCATTTTCCTGTGTTCAGGAATGCTATTATGATGCAGATTATAACCAGACAGTTCAAGTTCATAAAGATTCATTACCACATTATCTTACTTACAAATGTTTGTAGAACATCAAGGAGAAGGAAAAGAAATTACCACTATAAACAAAGCCATGGTTCAATAAACATTTCATAATTCTTTAAAAGGCAAATACTTTAAATCATAGGAAGTTTAGATAAAATGCATAGATGGTGTGAACCAGCAAAATTCCAAAATTTCTCTACTGAAAAGACAATTTATTTCTGTTGTCTTAATAGTGTGAAGATCATATCGCCTGTTACTGGTACTTTAAGTTATGCATGGTTAGACTAGAGTAACAAAACCTTTTAGCTCTACATTAGATAACAGGGGATTCTATGGTAAGGCAAACTTCAAAACATGAAGTAGGATCAGTGCTCTGTTGACTACAACTAAGGGATCCTAAGGGATCCAAAGATTTGCCAACTATAGCCTTGATTCTCAAGTGAGCTGGAATGTCTACTCCAGATGGACTGTGCATATCACAATCTCTAATTTTGGAGAGGAGGGGCATGAGCAATTTGAATATTCATCTTTCATATTTTAATATAACTGTATATTTAGAAAAGCTAAATAAAACCATTATTTCATTATACAAATTCTGGAAAGGGAAGCTCTACAAATTTTCTTGGGGGCAAATGATAAAATTTAGAAGCATGTTTGACTGTTTCAATGTCTGCACTCAAATTTAAGAGACAGTGAGAATTGGCCTGGTTAACTAGCCAGCCAATGACCTAAGTGACTTTGAGACAGCGTCTCTATCTCTGGATTTGTTCATTGTGCTGGAAAGAAGGAGTAGGTGAAAAAAACGTACCAAATTCCTTCAAAAGTGAATATGGATGATGTATTTCCCACTAAAGAGGACAGTGGATAATTAACTCCCTTCTTCAAATTAGCTGTAAAGTAATCAACTCTATGAAGTCTTGGAGTGAAATTTGAAGGGATGGTTATAATACAAATGTGAAGAACTGAGAAGAGCAAACTCTGGACATGGGATATTTCAAAGTTAAAAGCATTCAAAATGGAGTCCATATGGAATGTTTTGAGCAAAGCAGGCATACTAATGTGTTCTGAGAGGTTTGGCTCTTGAGGTAGGGTCTTAAAACAGAACTGCACCAAAAATCGAAGATATTAAACATTTCTGATTGGCAAATAACTATTGGCTGAAAACTAGTAGGTATGCAGAATGAACTAGCTAACATGCTGGAAAGAAAGAAGCTACTAGTTTGTCTACCTGTGATCCTCTAGGAGTTGGGTGTGTTGACTCAATCTGACAAAGAATTGAAGGAAAGGAACCAGTAGATGGGGCAAAAACTTGAGTTTTATTACAGGAACCAAATTACTTAAAAGTAAGAGAACTCTTCTAAAGAGGAGTTCAACCAGATAGAGAATTATGAGGCAGGAAAAATAGGAGTAGAGGCGGTATTTATTTGAAAGAGTAAGATGCCAGTAAATGCCTCTTAGCTATTGGCTGATTGGTATAAGGCCCCCAACCTGGACTCTGAAATCAGAAGGGCATCTCACACCATATGAGGTCTTATCCCAAGGAGGAGTGAAAGGGAGAAAGAGAGGAAGAAAAGGAGAGACGTAGAGGAGAGGAGGCAGGGGGAAATTGAAGAAGAAGGAGAGGGGAAAGAGGAGGGGGAAAAGAAAGAGAAGGAGGGATGGTTAGGAGGGGAGGAAATGGGTAGTATATACATCTCAGTGTAAAAGAGCAAGAAATTAAGCCTGGAAACTAGTAGTTCCACTATAGCCATGTAGGGTCTCTCTTTTATAGTCTTTTTGTTGAGTCTCAGCTGTTCTGGCATCCAGTTAAGTCATGGCCCACCTCACTCCAGGAGAAGGAGGAGTTTGTCCCTTACATGAATCTGCTCTACAGAGTGATTGAAGTCATTGCTTTCTTGGGAGCTGTTATCTCCATTTGCCTAGAGAAGGGGTTGAGGTTCCACCAGGTGGAGGGATCTTGGCCTTGGCAAGGTCTTCTGGAAAAGGAGGAAATGCAGGCTTCAAGGATGATCTCCACTTTCTGCCGGGTTCCAGGAAAAGGAGGGATATTGCCAAGACTGGGTTGCTGTCTGTCTCTGTCAGCCTATACAGTTCAAAATCCCCTCACACCAATGATCTCCCAGATTTTCTTCCACATGTGGACTTCCTACATGAAATGTAGAGCAAATCTTAAAAATGTATTTAGATTTCTCCTTCCTCATTTGCAAGGCCGTTAACTTTTCCTTGGAGTCAAGTAATAGAGCAAAGAAGAGGAAATGTATTTGTGTATTGCTGGATGAAGGGAAGACAAGATATGTGGGAAGGAAAGAAGCTACAGAGGACAGTAAAGCTGGCTTTTCTTTATAATTTTGCTACTCAGGGCTATTCCATGTGACCTATCTCTAACTTATCTTAGACTCATAGAGAAGAAAGATGGGTGGGGTGGTTGAGCCTACAGAAATAGAGAGGAAGTTATTAATTTCAATAGAAAACCATCCCGATTAGAGAAGAAAATTCACTGTGCAATTTTCTTCTTTTTAATGCTGACACCCTCATGCAATATTTACAGGATATGCTATAATAGGTGACCCAGATAGGATTATGTGCAGCATTTTTATGGTTCTCATTCATTTCTGCTGCTAAATTATCCTGTCTTTATCCCACATGGATTTAAGAGCAGGCTGGGTTTTTCTCAGTCTAGGCCTGCTGAGACAGCTCCTGGTATGCCTTATTTTGACTCCTCTCTCAGTCCTGTCTTCCCGCGGTTGTCAGTTTATTTTGCCTTCAGGCTGAACAGGGCCTCTCCCTTCCTGTTCGTGCTTTGTCACTGCTCAGTCAGCAAGTTATCATCAACTCTCCTCACTGCAGCCATTTCTCCTTTTTCCTCTCTGCTTTCAGGAACATATCCAAGGGTGTTCAGGAGCTCCCCTCTGTCTTCTGGAATCTTCCCCTGCTCTGTGAGCTTGTAGAGAAGTGGTTTTTTAAAAAAACCTTTTAGTTGTGAACCAAGTTCTCAGAGGCCTCCCTGAGGGAAGAGACCCCATTCCTAGGGCTCATACAGGCCAGAAGTTATTGGTTGCCTGAAAGCTGTAACTTTGTTTTGAGAACTTGCTTGAGTCTGTTTTTGTTGGGTACCCCAGAGGCTAATCACTCAGAGAGAGTTTGATCCTATCCTGTCTGCAAGAGAACACTGCAGAGCCTTTGTCTCTTCCATGCCTGCCTTCTAAGCAGTAGGCTCCTCCTGCCCTGGGCTTCCCAGAATTCTGAGGCAGCCACTCCGAAGCAGAACAAAACATTCACACTACAGACACACAATGGTGGAGGCTACAGGGGTTTTACAGTTTTGAAGTCAATTCATCAGGTTGTCAAAAAACCTAATATTATTATGGGTTTGCCTTGATTTGTTTTCTGTCTCTCTATATTCAAGTCTTGCTGTATATAATTTTTATGACTTCTTTTTTTTTATTCCTTTATTGTGAAATACAATATGCCCTTGGAAAAAGTATATAAAACATACAGGTTCAGGTTAATGAAATGGTATAAAGCCAAACAACAGTGTAGCAGCCACCATTTATTTAAAGTGATGCTTGTTTTTCAGGCAGAATAATACCTTTTTGAACTTTGTCCCTTTTGACTAGTGGGAAATAAGTAGGAATCGTTAAGGGGAAATTCTGATTTGGTGATGCGGTGGTTATTTTATGTTTGCATATTTTGCTGAGGAATTGATCCTTTATTTGTTTATCATTAAACACTTCATGCTTATCTTCAGACAAACTTCTACTCAAGGTTGCTTCCCTTTCATGAAACTGTTGTATTTCAGGTAAGAGGGAAGAACCTGATTGCGGTATTAAATAGAGTTGTCACAAGAAGTTTTATTGAAAAGCTGAGACATAATCAAGGTGCTGACAGTGAGGAAGGCACTGGATGGGTAACTGGTAGTTAGAGAAATCTTTCATAGGTGGTAGAAGAACTAACTTCAACAAAGAACTCAGGATGGCCACATGACATATATGCTTAAGAAAGAACAAGAGAGTCTAAGCAAAGTAGTTGAGTTGAAAGCATGAAGAAAGTTAAAAAAAAAGTCAGAGATTTGAATTCAGTACATGGAAGTCCCTGTTAAGACTTCCAACTCTGTGTGGGTGTAAATGCATGTGTGAGCGTGTACACGCGTACCAGTCCTTGAACTCAGGGCCTGGGCACTGTCTTGAGCTTTTTTGGCTCAAGGCTAACATTCTCCCACTTGAGCCGCAGCTCCACTTTCAGTTTTTCAGTTGTTAATTGGAAATAAGAGTCTCACATATTTTCATGCCCAGGCTGGTTTTAAACTGTGATCCTCAGATCTCAGTCTCCTGATAGCTAGGATTAAAGACATGAACCACTGGTGCCAGCAGATTTTAACTTTTAATATAGAAAATTATTGGCCCCCTTGTATGGTTTTAAGCCAAAGCCAATATGTTACGATTAAGATAAAAAAAATTAATTTACCAGGGCTGGGAAAGTGGCTCAGTGGTAGAGTGCTTGCCTTGCATGCATGAGTCCCTGGGTTCAATTCCTCAGCACCACATAAGCAGAAAAGGCTGGAAGTGGCGCTATGACTCAAGTGGCAGAGCACTATCCTTGAGCTGAAGAGTGCAGGGACAGTACCCAAGACCAGAGTTCAAGCCCCACGACCTCCCCCCCACACACAAAATATGAATTTACCAGTTATCAAACTATTGTCTCTCAATCCAAACTCATCCTTCTCTAAGCGTCTGTACTACTGGGCAAGAGACCTAGAAACTTTTTATAAGTTGCTTGTGAAGTTGCAACATTTGTTTTTGTGGCTCTGCCAAGAGAAGTAATAGTAGAGAAGTAAATGAATGAAGAGAAGAGACTTGCTCCTTCATATTGTTCCTTGTGGATTTCCGTTTCTTGGCAGTTCTTCATCCTAGCAATATCCCCTTTTCTTTCAGAAGTTTGCAGCATTCTAGCATTTCAGACCAATTTCTTCCCACCCTCTCAGAAATATCAGTTCCAGCTAGTGTTATGTGGTTTAACATTTCCGACCTTTTTCTTCCTCTCTCTAGTCATGAGACTTGCATCCACCGAATTCTACTTTCATTATGTTTTTGTCTTTATTTACTTTCTCAGGTAACAATTCATCTCAGCAAGTATTTATATTAAAAATCATCTGTTAACATAATTGGCATGATTCCTCTCTCTTGAACAGGCCCTGACTGATATAAAGAATCACTATGGCTGCTCTGTGAAAATAGACTAAGGTGCAGCTAGAGTAAGAAGGAGAGAAAAGCCTGAAGTACTTAAAACAGGGACATAGCAAAGGAAGAATAAGAAGTGGCTAAATTCTGGAAATATTATTGAGAGAGAAGCATATTAATGTTCTGGAAGCTTGGATTTATTTGATAAGAAACATAGGGTTGAAGTGATTTCAAGGAATCTTTATCCTGGAGAAATAGAACTTGATGCAATAAACTGAGATGTGGAAATACGTAGTGAAAAGAGAACTGGGGAAAAATAAGTTCATATTTGGACATAAAGATATCACACAGACAGCTGGATATAACCATGGAAATAAATCACATTCTTTTCTATATGGCCTTGGGCCGTTATCACACCTTTTGTCACACTAGAAATATTACTTGACTGATTTATGCTCTTAAGTTAAGTTGTTTTTAAGAATTTAAGTCATTTGGTGAAGACTGCAGAGGTGGAATGAAATAGAAATAGGTTTGGCTTCCTGGTTAACTTTACCACAGATTTGCATTTCTTTCTCTTTAAAAGCAGAGATAATAGTACCAGGTTTGTACAGTAATGGAAAAGAGGACAGTAAAAATGTATACAGAGCAAGCAAATACTAACCTTTGAATGACATATGTTCTGTGTTTTTATTTATAAAATGAAGATAATAGCGTCTATTTCATAGTCTTTGGTATTATTCTACATTTGTTGTTATGACAAAAGCCCTGATGCCAAGTACAAAATTTATTTGTTTATTTATTTTTGGCCCCATCTGATCTACCATTTGGGTAAGTACAATATAGGGAAAAATGGAAAGAGAACAGGCAATGTACAAGAGAAGCCAAGTTTTGGGGTGGCTTACCTAGATATAACCCACTCTCATGAAGAAGTCCCTTGAGAACTATATTAATCCATTCAGAGGGAAGCACTTCCCTTGACCTAATACCCTTACCCAAGGACACATCTCTTACAGATTCCATATTTTTTCAGTATCATCATCCTGAGAACTCTGTTTCCTGCATTCACACTAATCACATCCGACTTTCACAGCTTCTTTTCACTAGTATCTTAGAACAGAACATGCAAGTTAATCCATAGATAAGTGCCCAGTTAATCTAGATGTCCTTTTAAAAAACTGTTTTTGAAAATACTGTACAGAGGGGTTACAGTTACATGAGAAAGGTAATGAGTACATTTCTTATCAAGGATTGTTGCCTCCTCCTTTGTTTTTCCCCTACCATCCCTTCCCTCCCACTTTCACAACGATACTCCTCCCCCCCAACCCCCGCCTAAATTGTAAAGTTCGTTTTTCAACATAGTGTCTTGTACATCTCATTGTTACAATGGGTCCACCTGTATCCCTATTTAAACAATTTCTTTTTTCCCTTCCCCTCCACAAATTATACCAATATCAAATACAGTGAAAATGGAGGAAGGACATACAAAGCAACAAAAAAAATCACATAGTACCTTATAAATATGTTAGAAACAATAGCAAGAAAGAGAAAAACACTTGTGTCCTTATCTTGGGGTTCACTTCGCTCTAGGTGTCCTTTTAAATGCCATTTTAGTGTTTGCTCATGACATTGGTCTCGCAATGTATTATTTCCAGAGGATATTAATAAGAATTAATATAAAATGAAGTCTGGCCCCAAATGAAATCTGTACATACATCAAGATTGATGTGGAACTGAAGGCGTTTTTGTCTTCACCATCTCTATAAGCCTTTCTCTTCTTATCCAGTATGAATCCCTGGACCCTTACGAGCTATACCAAACTTTTGAGGTTTTGTTTTGTTGTTGTTGGAAGAATTGAAATATGTCAGAAAATGACAGTATCTTTTCCAAGAGACAATTTCACTTTCTAAAGTTGGATCACAGAGAGAACTTAATTAAGTGTCTGTGACTAAATCCAACTAGACATCTGTACTTTTCCAGGCTCTGGATTCCTCGAATCCAGACATGATGTTTTTCTGCCACCAAGCAATGTTGTCTTAGAAGTCAGGATGATTTGAGTATTTTTCAGGTAGACATGTTTCTAAAGGAATAGAGAATGGTAAATCCTACTTTTCATGGCTAAAATGGCAATACTAATAGAGCTGTACAGAATGGAAGGATCTGGCACCTGTAATACACTCCAATCAGAGATTAATTCATTACAGACATATGATATATTTTGTCAGTGTTAGAAAACTTAAAATATCGATGGAAAAGAAAAATTCAGCAGTTAGTGCTAAGGTACTAAAATGCTGACTATAAGAATAGAAAAAATAGTAGTATAAGTCACAGAAGCCAAGACTAATATTAAGCAAAGAGTAATATTAATAGAGAATGAATCTGATTCATAGATAATGGAGAAGGAATGTGCTAAATTCTACTTTCAGTTTGCATAGATGATAGAAGCATATAATGGGCCAGAGATTATGGTAGCACATGGAAAGAAAATATTGTCTTGGGTACGTGAAGGGCTATATGCCCCCCAAATCTACTGTTATATGCACAGATCAAGCCCTGGATGAAGATGCTCACATAAATTTCCCATAGAGCACCAGTCTCACAGGAGGTGTTGGAGAGGAAAGGTGACACCTAGAATGGGCTGGTGGTGCTCAATTTAACAGTGTCCACAATGTGAATTCTGCACTTCCCAAGTGAGGCCCTTTTTCCAATCTGCTGTAACCAGAAGACATACTTTTGTCTCTAATTTCATACTTTTCTCTCTGAATTTTGTCAATTATTATAAATCCAAATAAATATCCAGCTTCTAAAACATACCCTTCTCAGAAAAAGAAACTATTGAGCATCAGACTTCTAATTTCTGTTTCTATTTTTCTGCAGATTTGAACCATTACCTTTAATTAAAATAACTGGATTTTAGTTATTTGTTGGGAAGGTAAGATATTATTTTTCATTATATTAGTTTCACTATGGTTTTTTATTCATACACACACACACATATAAAACAAAAGCAACATTTCTTCTTTAGCTGGCACTTTTATCATTGGCATTATCATATAATTGAACTTTGGAAATAATTTCAGTTTGAATAAATTCATACTTTCTTTGATGTTCTAAGTCTCCAAAACTATATCCTTTATTTTCAACTTGGCATATAATTTTACAGACTGTCAGAAATGCAAAAAAAAGACCAGATATTTAATACTCAGTACCTGTCAAAAGATTACTTTATCAATTCTTTTCCCAAAAAGAGATGATTAGGAGCTTGGTTGAAATGTTTTACAGAGCTAATGATTGATGAGGTAAACAAAAGTCATCTGTCACAGAGGAGTATTGCTTAGAACTCACACTTTACAAGATATAGGGAACCACTCCAATGCTGTGGATTTACTTCTACAATTCACTGTGCTTTGCAAATGAGCAGCTTGGCAGCACAGAAGCTTAGACTTACATTTCTATCTATAATTCATCAATGTGTCCCTTATATTGACAGCATCTGTACAAAATTAGAGGATTTCAAACTGTTCCAGCAAGAAAATAGAAGGAATTTCAGAGCATAAATTTCAAGTGTTTTCCCCCTTACCTCAGCCACACAATTTAAAAAAGTAGAGACAGGTTATTCAAGTACCCAGATGGAAAAGAAAATAAGGTCAAGAGCAAAATGGACTTCAAAATAAGAGGTGTTCCTGGATAACAGCTCTAGTTATTGAGAGATGCCATTCTGATCATAAGGCTTATTGTTAGTTCCTTAAGTGAAAAAAAATTAAGTTGGAAATATAAAGGCATGAGACAAGACCAAAACTGACACTAAGACAACAACAGTACTATTTTGAGTAAATGTTGTATCATTCAGTGGTCAACAATTTACTAGGTTATATGGCCCAAACACTTTGTGAATCTAGGTCTGAAAATAAGATGAATGAGATACAGCTCCTGCTATAACTTAGCCCTTTTGATACCACCAGCATTAAAATGACTCTTCACATCCCAGATTTGAGTGAAGGTTTGGTTAGTAATAGAAGACCACTGAATGCACTATATACAAGAGTTGATGCAACAAGACCACCATCCTAAGCCATCTCTAGGGGCTAAGTAGAAATTTCCCTGCACCATTTCTTCTGAATTGACAGGACTATCTATTAAGTACTTGGTGAGCATTAAAAGGCTCAATCCAACTTTTTCATCAATAGCTTATTCATTTGTTAGCATCTGGACCTTTATATTGACTTTTGCCATTTACAGTTTTTTTTTACAAGTCATATGAAGGGATTGAGGGGGTGAAGAATAAAAAGAATTTTTAAAGTTGACTTCTTAAAAAAATCATGTACGCTCGCTTTTCCCTTTTATTTAGCCTAAATGCCTTAGCTATTGCCTTTGTATTGGACTTATTTGTGACTATCAGTTAAATTGATGAATGGCAGAAACAGTAACTTTAATACATGGTACTTAATATTGTGCTCTTGAGCTAATGTTCTTCTAAATTAGTGAGGTTTAAATGATAATGTCTTCCTTTACAACTGCCACAAATTCTAAAGCTCCTTGTACCTGGATTAAGGGTATTTAAAGTAAATGCAGCCAGAGGAAGGAGTTGAGTGCTGGAAGAGCAATATCTTAATGCATTTCTATTGCTTTATTGATTGAAATTGATTTTTCCCCTCTTGCTCATTTTCATACATGTTCCTATTGAGACAACCATTGTGAAAACTGAAAAATACCTTGTTTCTGTATTTCTGTATTCATTCTCCTTGTGTTTTAACAAAAAATCTCAGCTCTTGCTACAAAATAAATATTATAGACAAAACATGAACTGTTTTTGAGAACTGATAGCAGTCTTTTTGCCTTCCTTGTGTTCTCTTAATTGTAAGGATAATAGTCAAACACAAACACAAAAGATATCCCCAATCCGTAGTTTCTCTGAGTAGGGGTATCCTGCTAGATTACCTTAACAAATTTGTTACTTAAAAAGATCACAATAATGACAATAGATATGAAAACCACATAGGAATTGAAGAAGTAAGAATGTGCCTGGTGCATCAAAGGTCATTTTTAGCCTTTATCCTCAGATGAAAATGAACAAGCAAGAGGAACAAGGTAGGATTGTTTGGTTTGTGGGCAAAATGAACAATAGTATTTCCACAATCATTGTTGTCTTTTTTGATTCATGCTTTTTTTTTTACTTTCTGAAAATACCAGAGCTTTTAGCCAGCTGTTGGCTGTTTGTAGTTGGCAGAGATGTCATTGTTCTTAGCCACATCCTGTTTTCCCTTAGATGGCCTCTTAGGTTCAGTGGGAGTGACCAAAGGGTCAACTCCGTTGTCTTTTGTAGTTGAGAAAAACACTGTGTCATTCAGGAAAGCTAATGTTCATTTTAGCTTACAGCGTTGAAAGTACACCATAATTTCCACTAACAGTAGTTGTTGTGAACACTCAGGAACCCTGGACAGTTTCCTGGTGGGTGGCATTTCTCAAGTCTGCAGGAGATAGGATTACCCACAGTCAGTTTTCTTGTAGATATTTTAAATCAACCTTCTTGCTCCTTTCCCCTAAATGCTTCTGAAATATTTGGGTAAAAGGAGAGTTTGCCTCATTTTGTGTTGCTGTTAGACTTTTATCCCCACTGTTCTTGTTTCCACTGAGAGTATGGTGATGGTCATTCATGCGAAACATTGGGGCTCCCTGTAGAAGAACCTCAGAAAAGGTGTGTGACCATGGGGTGGTTCTCTTTCCTCCTTTAACTTCATGTTTACCTTTGCTTATGACTCCTGGCCCATAGGTGACAGTCTATAAAACTGTACACAGCACAGGATTATTCTCAAAGTTCAAGAGCCAGAATTCATACCATTAGTCTTTGTGATCTGTAAAATCATCTCCTGGCATCTCAGTCTTGTTACGCTTCATGTCCCTAACAACTTTGCCTTCCTTAAGGAAACCCCACCCTAATAGATAGTCAAGTCCCCATCTGTCTCACTATCAGCAAAGTACATCTCCCCAAATCTGAGATAAAAACTCAATGAACATCTCCAGGGCCCTCCAGTACAGGCTAACGTAATCACTGGTCTCCTAAATAGGGTTCTTGATTGTATCTCTATCAGTGAGAATTTTAGTTCTCTTTTATTCCTTTAAATATCCAGCAAATACTTGTAGTCACAACACTTTTTTCCCTAAAGATTAACATTATTTTCCAATCTAAATTCTTAAAGAGAATATCTATATCAAAATAATTTACCAATAATCTGCAAGTTATATAACAACCAATCTTTGCTTTTGATTTTTTTCCCACTTGAACTCTTCAAGTCTCCTTTGAACAAGTAGTGTGCATGCATGTACACACACACACACACACACACACACACACACTCACGTGCACAAATGAATGACAGGAATGTAAAACCTTCTCTGCAGAAAGGATGAAGGAGGGGCTGGGAAGTTGGCACAGTGGTAGATTGCTTGTCTCACATGCATGAGACCCTGGCTTCGATTCCTCAGCACCACATAAGCAGAAAAAACCAGAAGTGGCACTGTGGCTAAAATGGTAGGGCGCTAGCCTTGAGCTGAAGAGCTGAGGTACAGTGCCTAGGCCCAGAGTTCAAGCCCCAAGACCAACAAAAATAAATAAACTTCCTTCCTTCCTTCCTTCCTTCCTAAAAGAGAGAAAGTATGAAGGAGGCTGAAGAGGATCAAAATATTTTATGCACAAATGTGAAAATGGAATCGATGTGGGGAAAATGTGAAACTTTTCTTAATGCCCCTCTCCCAAGCCATACAGACTCAGATAAAACTTTGAAATGACTGCCCGACTATTTTGGGGGGGGGTATATTTTTCTTTGTCAGTTGCATGTGCAAGGAAGTCTGCTTCTGAGTTTGGTCAGTTTGCAATAGATTCATCTTATATACATCATGGGGGATGAACAGAGTATCTAGCTTGAAATGAGAAGACCTGGTTATAGGTTCCAGTTCAATCACTAACTTGCTAGCCCACACCATTTTGTGTTTTAAATCGCAATGATTCGGTCTCCTTTTGCGTATGTTGTGAGTAATAATAGTGCTCACCCAAGATTATGTTAAACTTCAGGAAAAAGTTAAGTAAAAACAGTTAGTGTAATGACTAAAACATGATAAATATTGAACAGTGAGTCCACATCTACTTTTGCTTAACAGTGAGAGAAGGTTATTCTCAGCCTCCTGAACAACCACATGTAATTAATGATTTGCAATATTGACCATATTTTCATTTTCTCCTTAATTTGGTAATCCAATGTTGCATGAAAGCTTTCACTCTGAATATAATTTTTTTCTCTTAAAATTTCTTAGAGTACTAATTGATGTTAGTCAATTATCAGTCATACACAGATATTAGACTTAGTCATTTCACTTAAATTTTCATTTGGGGATTATTAAGGAAATTTTTATTTAATTTCCTCATTGCTATTTATAGTAGTAGGGATAGTTCTTATCTATTAGCGAATAAATAAATGTGGTCATGTGAAAAGTTGATTAAGTGCCATTATCTCATTGATTCTCTATGTTAAATCTATGATGTTGAGAACATTACCACCACTGGAATCTCATGCTTAGAGAAGTTTAATACTATACACAATGTTTTGCAGCTATAAAACTGAATGGTTCTGTTTTTAGCCATTTTTGATACCAGTGCCTGAACAAACATTAACTATATCATTCATATTGTAGGTATTTCCCCTGACTATATCTTCCTCACACCAGAGGTGATTTGGCCATAACAACTAGCCTGCCACCAATTCCCTCATCTATTGTCAGCATAGCACCTTCCCTTTCTCCTATCCCAAACTGTTCAGCTTTGATTCTCGATTGTTCTGAAGAGGCTTTCTCCACTAGCACTTCCACACATGATACATAATCCAGATGATAGAGCTACATAAGAGCATATAAATTCAAAAAATTCAAATATATCAATTTTAAATTGTAATTTCAGAATTGTGCCAATTTCAGACTTGAGTATAATAGCAAATATTTGAAAATAATATGTGTTCAAATGAAGATGAAAGAAATGTGAAAGAAGATATATATATAATATAATATATATTATAAATATATGTGAAAAATGCCTCTGTTACAATTTATAAATGTTGCTTTAGAACAGTATTTAATGATCCAGGAAAGAATACCTACTTTGGCTTTCTAAGTATGTAAAAATATTACACAATAGTATATACAATATGATACAAATTGGAAGATATTGTATGTACATATATATGTTTATAGAGAGAGAAAAAAACTAGAAATAGTCTGTTAATATAAATCATTATTTGAGGTTAGTTGAATTACAAATTATTGTTTTGTCAACAGCCATGCATCAATTGGATAAAAATCAATACATTCAACAAATATAAAGAGCCTAATATTACCAAAATAACTAAGATATAATATATTTCACATGGAGCATTTTCTTTCCTTGTTATTTAGATAGTTTCATACATGTGTTAAGCCATAAATCTGTTTTTATCTGTTTCCAGAATGTATTCACCAAGCAGTATTTCTCACTCAGAACTCAGAGAAAAGATTAAAGGCACTCATTATCTTTAATTTTTCACACAGGCAGCAAGGTCTATTTTTAATGCTTCAGGTTTAAGTCTCTGTTGTCAGAAACATTTATTTAACCTCGAACTCTGCTCTCCTGAGACATTTTTGTTTTTTATCAGGTTAGACCTTGACCTTCACAACCTCACACCCAGGGGAAATTTGTTGTTGTTGTTGCTTCTTTTTTGAAAAAGATTCGATTGAAAATTATTTTGGCTGATTCTTTTAGAATTTGACAATAGCCAAAAGCAATTCCACTTTGGACTATTTGTGAAGAATAAATTTTTCCTTCCCTTGGCTTAAAAAGATTTCATTATGAAAGTGAAATTAGGCAGAGTGAATAAAGACTGTGCTAATTATTTTTTCTCAGCTTGAGTGGCAAAAAGGATCTTTGTCATTGTTTATAACTTCTCAGTTCTTGCCTGTCTCCTTGAATCTATGTGGCAGGCAGAGTGCAGCTTCAGACATGGTACTCAGGCTCCAGGCAATACCATAGGGCAAAGCTTGACGGCTAGCTTTAAATAACCAATAGCTAGCAGCCTCCATGAAGATATCCGGGTTCTACTAGAGGCCCTGCGAATTTCTTAACTTCCCCAACTTTAAAAGTCTGCAGAAAGTGAGTCAGGGGAAGATTTCAGATACACGCAGGACAAAACGGATGAAGGAAAAATCTATTTCCACCTACTTTTAGGCTGCCGTTCAGCTGTCAGACGCTGGAAAATTACTCTAAAAGCACCTATGATGTTTATAAGTCTCTCATATGTCATGATATATAGGAATAACCAGGGTTATAATACAGCTGCATGACCTGCTTGTTAGTATGGAATGGCCCGATTAGCGATTGCTTGAGAACATGTATGTGCATTCAGGTATATGATCCTCTCAGTTATGAGACAGTGTGTATATATATATATGTATATATTTTCCTATCCAATTATGTATTGTGAACTTTGATCAATACTTTGATGACTTAAAGCCATAGCTGGAGGTGAATACCAATGCCAGCTGACTGATAACTGTTGACTATGTAGAAAGCATGTCACTATGAGTGGAAACTTCTGCAGGTCAGAGCAGCTAATCATTGTGTTGAACACTTAAGCTCTAGGCTTAACCAAAGCTTCTCAGTTAGTTAGCTGGCTGACCTACCTTAAGTACTCTTATTTAAAAGCACTAGATGCCTTCCAAGATGAAGGGAAATTCTTTACTAACAGAATTCAGAGCAGTTTTACCAGGACAACTATGACATTCCCCAAACTTCTAGCAGCTAAGTATGACTATGCAACAATTTGGGCCATAATGAGCTTTGTGATGTTTGAGACTTTGTGGGTAGGCTAACTCAAGAAAAGAGAAGTATGTCCCACTTCCTACTTTATTTCTTTAGTGATTTCTGGGAGTACCTATTAGAAGCTGGAGCTCTAGCAGCCATCGTAGAAGATTGTAAAGCAGGATGGAATACACTCAATCACGTATCCTAAACTGCGTATCTTCAGGTATACTTTAGAAAAGAACATTTTAAATTGTGTGGGTTACAATGATTTTTCTTTTTTCTGTTACATGCATCCAAACAGGACCCTAGCAATCCTAATGTTTCAATTAGCAAAGGAGATAAAGATGGTGCTTAAACTAAATGACTATCATAAAGCTATAACCAAATAATGCAGGGAAAGCATGTCCAAGAAATGCTGGATACTGTCAGTATCCAAAGCTTATGTATTTAATAAAAGGTAAGTGCAATAACCGAAAGAAATCTTGGATTCCACAACTCCAGCCTTGAAATGGAGTAGCCTTTAAAAACTAGTTCAGCTATTAAAGAGTTAAATATAACTCACATTTTTATTGGAGCCACTAAGAATACATTAAAAAAACTTATTAAAAATTTAAAATAAGGGAATCCAACTGAAATCCAGACCATCTCTTTTTGTTAATTATTTCTTTCTAAATTAACCCAGACTTATAAAAATTTACCATAATACTACAAAAACGTTCTGTGGTCCCCTCACCAAGGCTCCTCACATGTTAACCTGCTTTTTTGTTTACCATCATTCACATACACATCCGTTGACATTAGCATTTTTATTGAAGCTTTCATGAGCAAGCTATAAGATGATGCTTCTAACTCTGAAGCATTCTAAGAGGTATTTTTCAAAATAACTAGGACACAACACTCCACATCAGGAAATCAACACTGTTTATGGTACTATCATCTACCTGTGAGCTCATTCAGATTTCTATGACTCAATGATAGCCATTTCCTTTGCTAATCCAAGTTCCTATCTAGAAACCCATGAACACTTACTTATGAGTCTTCAGAGTGCTTCACTTTGAACCAGTTCCTTAAGCTCTTCTGGTTGTTTCTGTGCTTGACCCTAAACCTGACTCTACTTTCTATTCACTCATGATCAGACCCAGATTATGTGTGTTTTTTGTTTGTTTGTTTTGTTTTGTTTTGTTTGGGGAGAGGGAACAGGAAATTCTGCAAGTGATGCTGTGTTCTCAGTGCATCAAAACAAGAGGTATACCACAGCAACCAATGTCATTGCTAGGGAGGTTAAGTACAGTCACCTGGTTAGATTGGCATATGGCAAGTCTCTCCAGCTCAAATATTCACTATTTCTCTTTGTGATTATCTATTGGTATAATCTAAAAATGGTCTTGTGGGATTATGCCAATGTTCTGCTTTGCACCAAAACTCCTGCCTCCGGCCTTGATAATCTAAAGGCTCAGCTCTGAACCATCTACTGTGATGTTTGCCAAGTACTGATTCTTTGTTTTCATCATACTCTTTACAGTTATCACTGCAAATAGGCATTCCCCTCTAAGGAAGAGTCCTCTTTTCTTCCCCCAGTGATTTATTTACTCACCTATTAGATTTCTGGAAACTAATTCATTAATATTAATATGTATTTAGATTCTAAAGCAATTCTGTATTTAAACCTCTTCTAGCTCTCTCCATGTCCATAATTTTGTTTCTATGTCCTTTTAGTATGTGGCCATTTACAGAATCTTAGCACAAATCATTTCCAGATTTAGTCTGGGATTTTTTTTATCCTGTCTGAGTTCTGGACACTAGAAATTCTTAAAGGGTCTGTGGCTCAACTTGGTAGAGGATAGTATTTGGAAGTTAAGGTCTAGGTGTTAACTGTCTTTTTTGCAACTAGGATTTCATATTTCTAGGCATTCCCATTATGCAGAGCAAGTAAATATAAACATATATATATGCATATACACATATTTATTTATTGGCATTAATTAACATACTTCTTCATATTGTATTTCTTTATGAACACATTTGTCACAAACTGATATATATGGATATATATGTATCAATATACATATCTTTATACATAAATCATGAGTTCATGCTATTACCTCCAAATCCAGCCCAATATGTTAGGGTTCTTTCAATCTTTTTCCTTTCTACATTTATAATTATCTTCTCTAGCAATGTAAAATTTGCCTCGTTAATTTATTATTATTTAAATATTTAAATGTAGAAATGTTGTTAATATTATTTAAGTAATATTATCTACTCAATAAATTTGCACATGTACACAATCCCCAACTATGATGGCCATTTCTTAACATACAGTCTTTGCTTCTCACAGCCTGAATCTTTGACTAACTTGCTAGCCTGAGTTTTAGAGAAGAAAAGGAAAGGACAGGACAGGAAAAATGGCAAAGAAGGGCCCATAATACTTTGCTTTTGTGCCTTCCCTGAAAGATTAATATCATAATCCAGAGAACACATTTGTTAGTATGAACTTCCTTACACATTCTATAAACTTATGATCATTCAATATAATAATACTTTTCAAAACATAAGATGAATTCCTATTTGCCCCCATCCTCATATTCTGTAATTACTAGAATGTTTTGGATTTCAAAACAAATACAATATCTATAAACAACAGAATCAGACTTCATTTTATAGAAAAATATATAAAATATAAGGTGGTGCTAAAAAAGCCCTAGTGGTCATCAAAGCTCCTCAATCATTTGTGAAAATTAAATGTGTGAAGTTAATCATAGGTACTTCAGCAAAGTCATAAGATTGTGTGTGTGTGTGTGTGTGTGTGTGTGTGTGTGTGTGTGTTGAGACTGGTCAGGTCAGGTTTTCTTCTATTTAGTTAGCTTCCCATTACTATAATAAAATACCTAAGATAATTAATTTACAAGGTGGAAGGCTTATTTTGCTTATGGGTTTGGAATTCCAGTGCTTTCTTGGGCCAGTAGTGAAGCAGGACATCAAGGTGGAGAACATAAAGGAGCAAAACCTGAAACTTTATGAGCAAGAAAATAAAGAAACTAAAAGAGAATGGGGTCCCACAGTTCCTTCAAGGCACACACCCAATGACCTAAGGACCTCCCACAACAACTTATCTCCCAATTATCCCACTATGCCACACAACCCTGAGGACCAAGGCTTTCATGGACGGCCCCTAGCTAACCTCTCACCATCCAACCTGTAGCAAGGGCTCTTTCATTCTTTGGATAGTTTGAAAATATCAATGGAAGAAACGATGTGGTTCAAATTTAAAATGGCTGCCCATTTTGCTTTCTAATCTAGAATTAGTAGGCCCTTTCCTTGTGAGTGAAAAGGTCTTCATTCATAAATTAATATCCAAAATTTGAACCAAGCATACTTTTTTCAGAAATTACTAAGCCACCCATTTTATTTTCTTCTCCTCCCATTCTGGGCACTGTGTTTACTACATTTTTCACCCTCCCTGGCAGTAACCTAAGGCCATAAAGATATGGCTGAAGATGATGTTCACCTACAGTGCTCAGGCAGTGCTTCCAGTTCCTAATCTTCCTTCTCATATGCTAAATAGGGGCAGAAAAATACAATAGAGGATTCAAAAGCCAAAGCAGAAAGAACCAACCCCTAGAGGGAATGAACCAAGATTCTTCTTGGAGTAGAGTTAGTCCTTTCTCTTTATCCCCATCCCTGCCAACCTGAACAGGATTGTAAAATGTACAGCAAGGAGTGCTGACCACTGAAATTTGCTATTTCTTATTATAATACTCAGCCTATCCTGCTCAACAACATTTCCCAAACAAAATTCCTCTTAGGAGTAAATTGCAAAGTTCACTGGATAGATTTTCTGAGTCGGAGAAGAACAAAACTCAACTGACTAAGCAACATGTTTTACTTTGCTTCACCATGGAAGTTCCCTTCAATTTCAGTGGGTGATATTGTCACTTCTTAACATTCTCAATGGGCATAACCACTGTCCAAACAAGAAAGTCAGATATGCCTGACTCTAGTGGCCCTCATGGAAATTAGGATGTGGCAACTCCTTAGGTGAGCTAACATAATAATTTGTGGAGCACCCATGATTCAGATCTGGTCAAATAATTCTGATAGACATCAACATATTAATCTGTATTTACATTTGACTTGCAAAGGGTTTCCTATTCTTTAAGTGGGTCTTGTTTACTCATAAGAATGACCACAAGGGAATGATAAGCCCACTATCACTAAGGTGATATTGAGCTTCTAGTATAAAAGGTTTGTCTGCACTTACACAACTTTCCAAGAAATGAAGAGAATGAAAGAGAATGAATAAGATGCTACCCCTCTAGGTTCAGGAGTCTTTTGTGCTGCTCTGCTCAACTGGGATGCTCTTAGTAGCTTTTAAATCCCTGGTCCCTTTACCTCTTGGAGTAGGCCCTGGGGCATTCAGTGCAGAGGGCTCTTGACACTGGAAATTCCTCCTTTTGGTTGATCAAAGCTGATGCAGCCTGACCCCACCCCAGGAAGTGGTGGCAGACACATCTGTTCAGCCTGGCTTCCTGCCAAGAGGGGATTTATTCTGGGGTGAGTAGGAGAGAGAGACTTTTATGTCGGGAGGGGATTTATTGTTGGCTGATGGGGTGTGGCGAGTGTGAAGGGGGGAGATACTTCTATTCCTTGGCTGGATTGTCTGACTTTAATCTTTGTATGTGGGTTCCAAGACTTTTGTGAGGAGCAAGTGCTGAATCGGTGAACTTTAACAATAAATTGAAAACCTTTGGGGAAGTGAAGCATAGACTTGCAAAAAGCAAGATGCTGAAAATGAAAGTTTCCGGGCTACACACAGTAAGATATCATTTATACTCAAACAATGAAAGATAACATTCTGACATTCCACATTTGTTAGTGAGTGTAGCTCCACAGACTAAGTTGAAGAAGGAAATAGAAACTGGGCCCCTTCCTATTTTGGTATGTTGGCTTTCATAAGGTGAAGTCATTGGTCAGGGGCCTCTTTGCATTTCAGGGTCATCACTGAAGCAACAACAATCAAACTAAAAAGACACTGATTTTTGAAAAATATAAACAATTGTGGAATTATTATATGTTGGTGTAGGGGAGTGTAACCTAAAATTCCACTCCTGGACTATAGAAATGACCATAGTAGTAAAGTTCTCTAATAATATAATACAAGTAGGGAGAAAGGAAGGGTTGGCAATTGCAATTTTCATATTCAATGTATCTATGTGACAGTGAATCTGGAAAACTGAGGGGATGGGTGAGTTTGGGAGAGATGATAGAAAATTATGAATGGAGTGACATTGATGTTGAATTGAACCCCCTTTGTACAACTACACAAAGATAATTTTTAAAATTATGGATAACTTTTTAAAAATAGAAAAAAAGAATAACAGATATGGTCTTGAGCTTAGCACTGTGTCAAGGCTTCAAGATAAGGAAGGCCAGAGTCTATCTGTAAATCAGAACAAATGATGCAGGATGGCCACATAGCTGCTGAGCAGAATGTGAGCTGCATGCCACAGGCTTTTGGTCTTTATGCACCTATCTGTGTCTTTTAGTATCTCATTATAAGTCAAGGAGCTGGAAGATATGTGTGCAAGGGATCTTAGTTGTGTGAAGGAACAAGACACTTCTGGTAAATAAATCATTCTGTGAGAGAAGTTAGAGTCAGACAACTTTGATCCAAGAGGAATATTGTACAATAATAAAGTTGTCGGAGAGATTCTAAAGCAACATGGCATCTGTGCCTGAACAGTTTGCCATACTGTGAGGAGCAACCTGAAAAAACTCTTTCAACAAAGTGTTTTTTTGGTGAGGAAATGTGAAGAGAACAAAAAGCATATACATCATGACACGTTCTGTTCTGGAACTTGGTGAAGATGGAGAGGTCTGTGGCTTCAGACTGGCGATGGGCTCAGCAGGCTTGATCCAGCAGCACAGGAATTTTCAGTACAGATCAGATACAGAGGTTGGAAGCTGTGTGGTATCCTCAGAATGGCTGAATAACTTCACCAGCAATACATAGTCCACAGGTCCTCAAGATGGGATGGAACCCAAATACATACTGGGATAAAGTCCAAAGAACTGAAATATAACCTTTCAATCAAGGATCAATGAAAGAATAAAAAATGCCACCTCCATTTGCTACCATATACTCATTCTGTGGAGAATTCCAGAAACACTTGGGAGAAGACACTTCAAAAAGGACCAAATATTGTGACTAGAGAGTCACAAGAATACTATTTTTGGTTGTTACCATGACATTGTGTTTTCCTTTTAAAATCTCAGTGCAGAGGTGAACAGAAAGCCAAAAACAATCAGTATAAATAAGAAAGCATGAAGTGATGATAGACATGACTTTAAGAGAAATTTCCTTCCTATAAGGTATAATGGACAAGATTGTAGATAATTAGAAAAATCCCTGGTGTCTGCAAATATTCTCTGTGTGTCAAGTTTCATTGATAAAGTTATATTTCTTTTATAAAATTATTATTAATTTTTTTTGTTAATCATGAGGACTGAACTCTGGTCCTGGGTGCTGTCCCTCAGCTCTTCAGCTCAAGGTTAGTGCTCTACCACTTGAGCCACAGCACCACTTCCAGCTTTTTCTGCTTATGTGGTGCTGAGGAATCAAACCTAGGGCCTCGTGCATGCAAGGCAAGCACTCTACCACTGAGCCACCTTCCCAGCCCATTAGAGTTCTTATTTTTAACACAATAATTGTTGAAAGAGGAACTTTGCCTACAAATCACACAGATAGTTTCTGGCTTATCCCAATAGGATAGGAATGCAATATAATTAGAATGTATCCTCAGTGAAGAGCTTGCTTTCTCTGGAGTTTTTAGGCCAGAGATAAATAGGCTCTGTAAATACACATAAAGTGGTGTCTGCTCAGAGGCGTGTACATATTTCCCTTTCCTCTGTTGCTTCCTACATATCAGGTTCCTATTTCCTTTTTGGTAACTGTGTAAATGTGTAGGACTTTTCATAACTGTAGCAGATTGTCTGGACATTTAGTTTGTGTTTTTTTGCTCAGCTTGCCAAAATAAGCTTGGTCATTTACCTCTGTATAATTTCTATCTCCAGATATCAGTTAATGTCTGCACTCCAGTGCTGACACAAAACTAATATCTCCTCAATTAAGAGGGGAGTGTTTCTGGATATTACTAACTTTGGTGGGCTTGGCAGCACACCACCCAGAGGCATCCATCAAGTAGCAGCCAAGAGCAGTGGGTTTCCTCGAGACTTTTCCGATTCTCCAGAACAGAATTTCAAGTGGCACTTTTAATTTAAAAAAAATCTTTCTAGACTTAAAGAGAAACTTCTCTGAAGAAGAAAGAAGGATGGCCAATAGACACATGAAGAAATGTTCAACATCCCTAGCCATAAAAGAAATGCAAA
>NW_012267269.1:326659-350692 GCF_000151885.1 Dipodomys ordii
AAGGAGGAGGCTACAATGCTTGATAAGAAATGTACTCATTATCTTGCCCATGTAATTGTAACCCCTCTGTACAGTATTTTCACAATAAAAATATTAAAAAATTAAAAAAAAATCTTTCTAAGAAGGGAAAAAGAAAAGAGATGGAAATAGAATGGAAGGAAGGGAAAAGGAGGGAGATGAGAGCCTACTCTAAGGAAAAGGACCAACAAAACTCCCTAAAAAACTTGATACTTTATCACATATCTTGCCATCAAATAAATGAGAAATTTATTTTTTTTAATTTTTAATGTATATTTTATTGTACAGAAAAGTTACAGTTACATGAGCAAAGTAATGAGTCCATTTCCTATCAAGCATAGTTACTCCCTCCTTTGTTTTTCCCCTACCATCCCTTTCCTCCCCACCTCCCCAAATGGATATATCCTTTATTATTATTTTTTATTGTGAAAACACTGTACAGAGGGGTTACAATTACATGGGCAAGATAATGAGTACATTTCTTATCAAGCATTGTAGCCTCCTCCTTTGTTTCCTCTTCCCATCCCTTCCTATCCTCCCCTCGCCCCCCACCCAATGCTCCCGCCACCCCCTCACCAAAGTTGTAAAGTTCGTTTTCGACATAATGACTTGTACATCTCATTGTTGCAATGGGTCCACCTGTATCCCTATTTAAACAATTTGTTTTTCCCCTTCCCCTCCACAAATTATACCAACATCAAATACAGTGAAAGCAGGGGTTAGGCCGTGGGGGAGGGACATACAAAACAACAAAGAAATAATTTTATGTGTTAGAAACAATTGCATGAAAGAAATAAAACATTTGAATACATATCTTAGGGTTCATTTCCCTAACATCACCTTATCTGACCTTTTCTGCTTGACTTAGACATATATTAGATATTGCAAATAAGGGAAACCATAGGACCTATGTTTCTTTGGGCCTGGCTTACTTCACTTTATATAATTTTTCCAAGTCTTTCCATTTCCTAACAAATAGGGCAATGTCATTTTTTCTGATGGAGGCATAGAATTCCATTGTGTATATATACCACATTTTCTTGATCCATTCATCTACTGACGGGCATCTGGGTTGGTTCCATATCTTAGCTATAGTAAATAATGCTACAATAAACATAGTCATGCTGGTAGCTTTAGTGTGGTCTTGTTTGTAAGCATTTGGGTAAATGCCCAAAAGTGGGATTGCTTCGTCATAGGGGAGCTCTATGTGGAGTCTTTTGAGGAACCTCCATACTACTTTCCAAAGCAGTTGAACAAGTTTACACTCCCACCAACAATGCAGTAGGGTTCCCTTTTGGTCACATCCCCCCCAGCATCTGTTGTTATTAGAGTTCTTGATTATAGCCATTCTAACTGGAGTGAGGTGGTATCTCAATGTTGTTTTGATTTGCATTTCTTTTATGGCTAGGGAGGTTGAGCATTTCTTCATGTGTCTATTGGCCATCCTTCTTTCCTCTTCAGAGAAGTTTCTCTTTAAGTCTTTAGCCCACTTATTTATTTGGCAGTTGTTTCTTTGAGGATTTGTTGTTGGGGGATTTAATTTTTTTGAGTTCCAAGTATATTTTAGATATGAGACCCTTGTCCGTTGTATGGCTAGGGAAGATCTTCTCCCAATCTGTGATCTTTTTATTGATCTTGCTAGCTATGTCCTTTGCCATGCAGAAGCTCTGCAATTTCATGCAATCCCATTTGTCCAACCTTTCTCTGATTTGTTGTGTTTCTGAGTCTCTATTAAGAAAATTTGGCCTGAGCCAAGGAGACCTAGGGTTTCTCCTATTCCATCCTGTAATGTTTTCAGAGTGTCTGCTTTGACTTGGAGGTCTTTTATCCATTTGGAGTTGATTCTGGTGCAGGGTGATATATGAGGATCTAGTTTTAGTTTTCTACAAGTAGTTAACCAATTTTGCCAGCACCATTTACTGAAGAGGCTGTCTTTCTTCCATTCTGTTTTTTTAGCTATAGGTCTGTAGGTTCATTTCTGGGTTTTCAATTCTATTCCATTGGTCCTCAGATCTGTTCTTGTACCAGTACCAAGCTGTTTTGATTACTATGGCTTTACAGTAGAGTTTGAAATTTGTTATTGATATTCCTCCAGCAGTGTTCTTTCTGTTGAGGATCATTTTTGCTATTCGAGGTCTTATTGTTCCATATGAATTTTTGGATTGCCTCTTCTATTTCCTTGAAGAATAGGTTGGAATATTGATAGGTATCGCATTGAATTGTAGATAGCCTTGGGAAGTATTGCCATTTTCACGATGTTGATCTTTCCAATCTAAGACCATGAGAGTTTTTGACACTTTGTAAGTTCTGTTTTGATTTCCTTTTTCAAGTTTTAAAGTTTTCATCATAGAGGTCCTTCACTTCTTTGGTTAATTTAATTCCTAGGTATTTTATTTTTTGTGGGGCTATTACGAATGGAGTTGCTTTCCTAATTTCAGCCACACTTTTCTCATTGTTAGCATACAGAGAAGCCACTGATTTTTTTTTTGTCTTTTCTTTTTTGGTCCTGGGGATCGAACCCAATACGTTGCACTTGCTAGGCTAGCACTTTGCCACTGAGCTACATCCCAGCCCAAAGCCATTGATTTTTGAGGGCTAATTTTAAACTTTGCTACTTTGCCAAAGTTTTGAATCAGCTTGGGTAATTTGGGAGTGGAATCTATGGGATTCTTTAAATACAAGATCATGACATCTGCAAAGAGGGAGAGTTTTACTTCTTCTTTTCCCATCTGGATCCCCTTTATGTTTGCATCTTGTCTTACTGCTGTAGCTAGGCATTCTAATACTAGATTGAAGAGAAGTGGAGGGAGTGGACATCCTTGTCTCATTCTCAAGTTAAGAGGAAATGGCTTTAGTTTTTCACCATTAAGTATAATGCTGGCTGTAGGTTTGTCATATACAGCCTTTATTGTATTGAGGAATGTTCCATGGATTCCTAATTTTTCCAGAGTTTTTTTCATAAAGGGGTGTTGGATCTTGTCAAATGCTTTTTCTGCATCTATTGAGATAACCATGTGGTTCTTATCCTTGCTCCTGTTGATGTTATGAATTATATTAATTTATTTGTGTGTATTGAACCAGCTTTGCATCCCTGAAATGAATCCTGTTTGATTGTGGTTGATTTTTTGGATGACTTGTTGAAGTCGATTGACCAAAATTTTGTTGAGAAGTTTTGCATCAATGTTCATCAAAAAAATGTGTCTGTAGTTCTCTTTCTTTGATGAGTCCCTGCCTGGTTTTGGATAAAAGTTATGATGGCTGGATATATCCTTCAAAAAGGATATATCAATTTAGTTTTTTTTGTTAAACTATAATTTCAGCATTTGAAAATTCATTTAAGTTAATCCTCATACAATTCACAATATATAATGTCTGAATTACTTAAATTCAAAACTATGTACTGGAAGCAACATTCTGGTCATTTGCCTTCCCTGCTCAATAATTTTCATTGGCTACTTAATCCTAGTACATTTAGGAGGTTTACAACTGCTAAATATTCTTGTGTTTTCATTGCTTTTCCTCATCCATTAATCCCTTGCATATATTGGAAAGAGTCATATACATCACTATTCACAAAGACACTTAAACTATTGTTCTTCTAGTTATAACTTCATTTTCCTGTTGAAACTAGTTAAATTCTGGCTCTACATACCTTTTTAACCTGATATTTATCTGTTGGCTGTCAAGTCTATAGCTCTTAGATATATACATCTATCTATCTATCTGTCTACCTATATGATATGTATAGATCTATAGATGTATATATAGAGAACTATATCTATGTGTATCTATAGATCTATATATAGATAGCTATATAGTTCTATATATCAATATATATATGATATATATCTATATGTGGATATATATCTACAAATATTATCATGTTAATTGCTTTAAATGACAGGAGTTCTACAATTCTCAATGGAAAATTACTGTGGAAAAATGGAGAAAGATTACATTGTTTGAAAACTGATTAACCAACATCTATATTGAGAGGAGAAAATGTGATTGATGAAGACAAAGGAAGTTTTTCTTTCATAATATTGAAAATAACAATAAAGAGTAATAAAAATACTGTGTCCAGATGATAAGTGTGGTGGAATGTGCTTTCTCACACACTTTTGTGTTATATAGTATTCCCACAATTGTTTGGAATAACTTAAGAATGCTAGGTCTAAATAAGGCTAGAGGAATAAAGTTGACTTATTATGATATATACATATAAACAATACAGTAAAGAAACACTTGGATACTACTGATAGAAAGGAAAAGAAAAGAAAAAAATGTTATCATTACTTACTATGTGTCAGTTTTGTACCTGGCAGTTATTTTATTTAATCCTTATACAAACCTTCCTGAGGAAGCTAACATTATACTCACTATCGACATGAGCAAGCTCAGACACAAAAAGAAGTCGTTTACAACCCCATAGTTTTTGTGTTTAATCTTTCAATTTCTTCTTATTGTGGAGAAAATACAAAGGATTTGATTACCATTACTGCACAGTACTGCTCAATATAATAGCTAACATTTTGATATAATTTTAGCACTAACCAATTCAGTAACAACTAACCTTCAAGGTAGCACATCAATTCTACAAGTGTATTCATTGTTTAAAATAAGGTGCTTGTTTCATTCGAAGAAGGTGTGCAAAATGGGTCGCTTCCCATTGAGTATGACTACCTCAGAGTTCCTGGTCAGCATTTCCATGAATGTAACAGCCAAATACTAAACCTTTTCTGCAGAGATTAGACACATTAGTCTTTTAAGGATTCATAAATGTATTGTTAGTCACTGTTGAGTGTGCTTGTGGGTGTGTTAAAATTTGTAGATATGGTAAGGTTTACTAATTTTCCTTATCAATATATGAGGAGTTGGGAACTTCTCAAAGCATTAATGCTCAATCACCTAAATATATAAAATAGCCCATGTTTTCTCACACTTATCTCACACTTATCGTTATCTTGCCCATGTAAGTGTAACCCCTCTTTACGGTATTTTCACAAGAAAGAAAGAAAGAAAGAAAGAAAGAAAGAAAGAAAGAAAGAAAGAAAGAAGAAAGAAAGAAAGAAAGAAAGAAAATACAGCCAATGGCTTTCTTGGGGCCATGAAAAAGTTAAGGCCAGCCTATAAATCAGACTTTTTACTTCTGGGTTCCTCTTCAGGAAAGGTATTTTTCACTATTGTCTCCAAATCAAAAGTCAGGAACAAAATGAACATGAAAATTAAATGTGATAATAAGAAGACTTCAACAAAAATCCTTTTAGAAGGAAAAAAATTTTGCAACTCCTGTACTTCAGAGCTAAACATATTACTACATGTATATATACATGCATAAATATATGACAAGAAATACATACTTTATATCTTAGAGAATCTTTGGAAAAAAGAAATTGAAAAATGTATACTTGAAATATTTATTCTAATCTTGATGAGTAATCAGATTAACTCTATTGGAGAATAGGGTAGAGATAATTAATATCTTAATGTGCCAAAATAAGTAAATGTATCCATTATACACATTGTCACAATCCTATCTCTGCTATTATCATTTAAAAATAAAAATAACATTTAACAAGCTCTGTGCCATGAAGTTGAAAATAGAATGCTAAAGACTTGTCATTATTTGGGGAAAGGAAGGCTGGTGAATGGTAAGATAACTATTGCTTGAACTATTTTAGTCTGTGGAACTGGCATAGATAAATTCTCTGCTCTATGTTCTAATTACTGTAATTTGATCATTATAATGATTATAATTTCATATTCACTTTATATGAGCTAGTCTGTTAACATTGCCTGTCACATCTGAGTAAATTTGCTTGTAAGATTTTATTTTTTGGGGGGTGGGGCAGAGTATCATCCCTTATTAACAATGCTTCTACAAGCTTAATTATGATTTCCTCTCAGAATTTTCATAATACCTCTTGCCAAGTTTGTTTCTTGAATGAAAATGTTATATTTCTAACAGTTGTGTCAATATAGTTTTAAATAAACTGTATTGCCTTTATTGAGAAAAGTGATTAAATACAACATAAAATTCTGTTGAGATACTTACTAAAAGATAAAATATCCATAGGAATAAAATTTTGCATACTTACAAAAAGAATGAAAAAGCTATGCATTGATTCAGAAAGACAAGGTAGATTATGAAGCCTATTCAGTATATTTATAGTGAGTTTAAGAATGAGTTTTCTCACCCATAGTAGCAAAATTGTCTGAAAGGATATGTGATAAAATCTGTATTTCTATTTGTATGTAAAGGGAGACAATTTAGGGCTGAGTTTGGTTTTAATATGAAGCAAAACATTTGATAAATACATGGGGAAGAATATTGTCTGGACTAGCTGTTGCTATGTTTAGGGAGATTTTACTTAAATAGAAAAAATGTTGGTGAATACTTCTGATAATCCAGGGCCAGAATTGCTAGTTGCAAGTCTGGATTTCCACAACTGCCATTTCCAACTATTCCTGACACACCCTTTACCATATTTGACAGAGGAGAAAGTTCGTGAAGGAAGGAAAAGCCTAGTCATGATGACAAAGTGAATGCCAGGGACTACCGAAGTTAAACAGGCATAGTGTTTGCTCAGCCTCTAGGAGCCTGAAGGCACTCCTGGTTTAAAGAGTACTTGTTTCTAAAAGGATTGATTTACTTGAACCTCTTGAAGCTCACATCAGGAAAAATATAAAGATTAGTAATCCTACCAGGAAACAGAAAGTAAGTTCAGGATGAAACTTCCCACTTGTGACTTTTAGCATATTAGTCTATGCTGCTGTTTCTCCTTAACTAGAGGAAAAAGATATTGCAAGCTGGAAAACTCCTTATGCTAAGTTCCCACATTCAGCCAAATTATCCTTATCCATTCAGTTATGAATGGATGCCATCAGTGAATGGCATAGCTTAATAGGATGTTTTGCACATTCTATCTACCAACTAGGCGATACTACAGTTGACTCTCAATTTCAGAGTTCACATTTCCAATTAGTGTTCAAGTACATTTCCCATGATTATTGAGGCTGACTTTTACCAGGTGAAAACTTGTATTTATCGATTCTAAGCTGAGGGTGAAAAAAAATCTGAGTGAGTGACCCAAACCACATGAACTAGACTCTATAAGTCCTCAGGAATTTGTAAACCAGTAAAGGCAGTTCTTTTTTGAGACAGTTCTTTTGGAATACTTGTATGTATGTATGTGTTGTGCATGTGTTGTACTTAACTTGACTGTGTCAATACTGTACAATGCCAGGTTTTATAATTTCTCAAGTATATAGCCATTGGCTAGTAAAAAGACCAAATATTGGCTTGGAGGTATTGGCTGAACTTTGCCATCTTTTTTTTTCATAATTAGATTTTTTTAAAAAAACTTAGTTCCACATACGCTACATTTAGTATGAGGCAGGAGGGTCTAGCTAAGTTATGCTGTATGCTTTTCAATTAAACCATAACTTTCACAAATGCATTTCGTTGTGCTTACTGACATTAAATAAATGGATAACACCTGAATAAATTCAAAGTTCCAAAGTACACCTATTCTGGGAACTAATTTACCAGTGGGAGGGTTTTCATGTTAGACCAATCAACAGTTTTACTGAGTTAGGTATATCACTAGTCTCTGTAGCACAAGTTATAAAACAAAGTAGTGGTAAAATACATAACAATATTTATGACTGACCCATTTCTCAACCCATTTAAATCTGGAAGGTAGTAATAAATTTAAGATGAGTTTATACATTTGGCCTACTCATATATACAGTAAAGCCTTTCCATAAAGCTTCTTATCAAGGGAAATGTCTTAGAAAGGAAATGGAAAATTATGGGCATGGAGATAGTATATAAGATTTCTAGTCTCCCATTTTACATTTATATCTGCTTATTTGTGTTAGAAGACACAGGTACTGACAATGATACTGTGCATGTGTATAAAACGGTGAAAGAAACATATATCCTGAGCACTTTTTGGAATGCTAAGAACCCTGTGGCTTCTCCATACATTTGATGTCCTTTTTCTTAGTAAACCTGAGTGACAATGGCAATAAATCTGAAGTTTCTCATTTTGAAGGTATTAACACTGGGTTTACATCGCTGATGTGGGGCCTTGTGTTCACAAGGCATTTAGTGAAAATTAGTTAATAGTGGTCATTTCCTATTGAATACAATGAAATAATATGTATGATGTAGTTTGGAGATTTTTCATAAAAACTAAAAATAAAACTACCCCATGATGCAGCAATATCACTCTTGGGAATTTAATTTAAGGATTACTAGTCAGAATCACCCATGTTTATTGTTACATTACTCACCATAGTTATGGAATCAGTCCATGCACTACAACAGATGAATAGAATTTCATATATATGCAATTTCATTTATCTATCAGGAAGAATAATATTATGTCATTAACAGAGAAGTGGATAGACCTTGAAAAACTTATATTGTGAAGAAAATAAGACTCAAAGAGACAAAACAGTGCATGTTTTCTCTCCTGTGTACACATTATATCTAAAATATAAATATATGTGAAAAACATATAGAGAGCTATACACACACAAATACAATCAAACTGACTAAAGTATGGTATATTCAGGGGTGGATTCCAATTGTGAAATTCCTTTGAATAATTATCAGTTCGATGATGTGAATGCCAGGAAGCTAAAACATTTTTTGTCTTGAGAGAGTGAGGCTATGGGGAAGGTACAGACCAATGGAGTGAAGAAAGGTTGGAAAACACAATCACAATACCCAATGTAGATATGTAAGAAGAAAATTAGTAACTTGAGGGAATGGGTGGAGTTGGGATAGATGGGAAAGAATAGTAGGTGTCATTGATCAAGATGTTCACAAATTCACATCATATAACTACTAAAGATAATGGTAATTTTTTAAAAGCTTGAAAAAAGATTTTTGTTAGCAAGGCTCTAAAGTGAAGCAAACTTGTAATACTGGTCCACAGACAACATTAGGCACAGCAAGCTTTGAAGGTGTTTTTTAGCTTATGTATCCAGAGTATATTTACCTTTGGTTCCATCACTTTCTGTATGAGCAAGGAATGAGTTTCTTTTATCTCCTTAGCCTCAGAAAAACTGATTCTTATACTGAAACAATGAATTTTCATTTGTTGGAATGTTTGGAGGATTAACTGAATTAATGCACATAAAGCTTTTAGGAGAAATCTTTAAACATAGCAAGTACTCAATAAAATGTTAGCTTTCATTATTGTAAAACTAAAGTTATAAAATGCAGAATGCTTTGGCCTTTCTGATTCCCATTTTTGCTAATGCAATTAGATTGCATTTATTATCTCAACTAAGCAATAATGCATAGAGTTTATCCTACTCACTGCCAGATGGAACTCCACTTGCAGCCTGAAGTCCTATCTAAGTTTTGCTAATTCTGAAGGAAATGAAATCTACAGTGACCCTATTATGCAAATAATAGTAACATCAAACTATGTCAGAGACCTAGTTTGGGATCCTGCCTCTATTTGGATTACATGTAGTTCAGTAGTTTTAAGTGCGACAATCCCACAGTTAAGAAGAACATGTACTCCTTTCTACAGCTGGTCTAACACCCCTCTACACACACATACATGAACACACACACACACACACACACACACACACACACACATTTCACAGATTCATGACTAGCCAGGGGCTTCCAGGAAGCAAAGGTTGCCATCATTCTTTGGCCTCCATGTGTTCTTTTGGACTCTTAAGATACTCACTGCTTTCTGCTCTTACTTCTGGTGCTCTATTTCCACTCATTACTGATCTCCAAGTAGAGGATTAGGAATCCTACCTAATATTTGATTTTGGCTTAATAGAAATATATGGCCTTTTTAATTTTTGCTCTTCTTCCAAGGGCTAAACTATACTCAAGTGCTTTATCTAACAAAAAAGCTAACCTTTTAAAGTGAGCATTTAAAGTTCATTTAATGGGCCATTTTCACAGATAATTTTTATCTAAGATAGTTTTAAATGAGGCTATCCATTAAATAGAATAAGCATCTAGTAAATCATCAATTGCTAATTGAGCTCTTCCCATGAGGTCAATGGTGAGTGAAGCATTGTGGGAACAAAAAGGAAGTCTTAGACACAGGAACTTAACATAGAGGATTGTGATCACATACATGAAGAAGTTAGAGGCATTTTAGTATCACGATAGGCAAAACTAGTCATGAGTACCATAAAAACCTGCCCAGAACTTCTTCCTGCCCACCTTATCTCCACAAAATATCCATTCATGCTGGATACCAGTGGCTTATGTCTTTAATCCTACCTACTCAGGAGGTTGAGATCTGAGGATTGCAGTTCAAACCCAGTCTTGGCAGGAAAGTCTGTGAGACTATTTCCAATTAACCAGAAACATAAAAGCTGGAAGTGGAACTGTGGCCTAATTGGTAGAGCACTAGCTTTGAGGGAAAAAACTCAGGGAGAGTGCCCTAAGTTCAAGCCCAGTAACAGACACAAACACACACAGACATGCACACACACACACACACACACACACTCATTCACCTGAATTTACTCTTTGATTTGTTGTATTGTATCTAATATAGTATAAAAGTTGCTGATATATTTATTCATTTTTTGTATTTTAATGGAAAAAAATAAATTCCATTAAAATGGGGTACTTGTCTTTTGTTTATTGACTTAAGTCCTTAAAACAGTGCTTCAGAATATTGTTCATTTAACTATGTGAGTGAGATTAAATGACTCATTAGAGAGACTAATACCAAGCTTAAACCTACATTCTACAAAGTATAAACCTGTGTTCCTTAAGCATACAAGAGAAAGTTCCTTGTTTAAATGAATACTATAAGGGGTACTTATCATCATTCAATCAAATATCATTTATTGATATTTGTCCATCAAAAAGTGAATATAAAATAGTTTATAATTGAATAGCTTATACTTGCTTTTTATGTTTTATAACACATACAACTTTGTACTTATTTTCTTATGAAATGTAAAAGTTAGGCTTTTAGTTTGAATTAAAGATGAAAGATAATGAAAATAAACTGCAGACACTTATTACACTGTCATCCCAAAAGATAAAGAAGTCTGTGCTGAGTGCATTATGCAAATAATAGTAGTGTTGAAAGAACATGAACATGGATTTCTAGAGACCTAGTTCTGAGTCTTGTTTCTAATTAGTCATGTAAACTAATAAAATCTTGACCTCTGAGTTCTACTGTCATTAATTGAGACATGAAATTATAGCTAAATGATAATTAAATAGCAATTAACTTTGACATCTAACTTCTTAGTACCAATGCATTTTGCCCATCTCTAGCCTTGATACATTTTTTAAAATTTAACTTACATAGTTGAATTTTAATGAATTAAAAAGACATATAATGAACAAAGAAGATACCTAATAAGAAATAAGAAGGAAATCTAGTAATTAAGATACACACTGTAGCTCTACATAAATTTTACTTTTGGTCTTTTGTGTTTGTTATTGTTGTTGATTTTGCAGTAGAGAGAGTTAAACCAGGTCAAATCTTCCAGAAATCTGACTCTATTAATTTAAGGTATTATTTTTACTCATGAGTTTCCCTAGTGTGGGGAAATCTTGGAGTATTAAATTTGGAGAAATAAGCCATACATTAAGGACATTTGCTGTAACTCTGAAGGAATGGGATTTTCATAAATGAAACAACAACAATAAAAATTATTACTGAAGAGGAGCTAACACACAAAAATTCCAGTCTATCTGAGATAATGATTCAGCACAAGAAGAGTTAGCAAAGCAAACAGTTTAAATTCCAAGAGTCTAAACTATAAAAACTGAAGACCATAAAAATGTATTAAAGAAGTAATATAAATCATCATGTAAGAAGACCATAAATTGCTTTTAAAAAATGCTTTTGGATGAAAGATCTTTTTTGAGGAATAAAAATACAATAATTGAACTTAAGAAAACTTAAAGAAAAGGAGTAACATACTCCTGACTTACTTTAAGGGAGAAATTTTGTATGAAGGAAAGAAAGGGATGAGACGGACAAAAATATAAAAAGATAAAAACAAGTATGAGACAAATTTAGAGATCAGAAGTAAAGCCTAACAGTAGAAATAACAGTAGTAATAACAGTAGAAATGATTAACTTAAAAATTTATATTTAGAAGAATTTAGAAAGTGAATAGAAAGAATGAAGAAAATATTCAGGCTACTAAACATAAAGTATTTTGTGGAATAAATGAGAGATATGAGTCTTTAGATTCAAGGAAGAGAAAAGTCCTATAGATTTCTAACTCTAAGCATGAAACAGTAGCTTGACTTTTCCATTAAAAATTATATAAAATTACATAAGTAACCAATATGTATAGAACCAAGATCTGAAGCACTGCTGAATAACAAAGACACGTCTCAGGACACATGGTGCTTTAGAGGTAGAAGCACATGAGGTAAACTTCAATTCACCTCAGAAATTTTGAAAGGCATTTACCAAGTCAAGCATAAAGAAAGAACACACTGTGGTAGAGCATGTCTATAATCTTAGCTGGAAGGGAGATAGAGACAAAAAGATCCAGAGTTTGAGTCTAGTCTATGCCAAAAGGTAACAAGAGGCTTTCTTAAAAGAATCTGTAAAAACAAAAGGTCTGGATGAAGATGTGGAACTAGTGGATAAGTTGTTCATTAGTGGAAGGAGAGAGGGAGAGAGACACACAGAGAGAGACAGAGACAGAGACAAAGCGACACAGAGACTATGGAGAAAGTAACATAAACAGAATCTGAAGGCTGACAAAAATGGATCAGGCCTTAAGAACTAAATCCTAGACATAGAAAAGAGGAAAGTTTAACCTTAGGTTTTCAAATTCACTTCAAGTCATCAGCTAACTTCTCAGATTGGTTAGTATGCACGTTTCAAGAACCTAAGAGAAAAGCCTATAGGAGGCTGAAAAGTTGAGCAAGATTTCAGCACCCATATATGTTAAGGAGACAGTAGTCAAAACTCAATCCAAAATGAATGATGAAATAAAGAATAACAATAATTTTAAATAATGCAGAAGTACAGAAAGACGAAACACAGGATAGCATAGCATGTGTGGAAATATAAATGGAAATCAATAGTGTGCATATGGTCATATAAAATGATGCTTACTGAAATGAACTCCAAGAAGTGGCTCTTCTCCCCCCCCCCTCCCGGCCCCACACTTTGGTCACCGTTTTTGATTTCTGCAACTTTTGTCTTATATGTAAGCTTACCAGATTTGGGAAGAGGATGGGGAGCACAGAAACAGTAGAACAAAGGGTGAACTAATTCAGCAGTGAAACTCACTAGGCACTGTGATAGAAATGAACTAGACACTATGGGTGTTATAGGGTTCAGGAGGGGAAAAACTGGGAGATAATGAGGGAGGGGGATGACATTGTGATGACATTACCTGACTTATGTAACTGTATATCACCTTTACAATAATAATAAAATAATAAATCCAAGGAAAAACACTATATAAACAAATAAACATGTAAACAAGTAAAATAAAATTTAATATTATGCATATACCTTTGTTATATTAAAATGGAAAGATACTGACTCCTTCCCATTATTTCATTAATGTCTAAAGTACATACAACAAAACGCACTGTAAGTTTCTTCTGGAATGTTCTACAAGTTTTGCCACCTACAAATTATGTGACTATCATAATCAAGAACCCAATCCCTTCTCCATTTTTCCAAATATAAACTGATGCTTCTGGAGATAATATTTTTCTACTCAGTTGGTAATCCCTGATTTGCTTTATATTTATTTGTGTTTTATACTTACTTAGAATGATGTAGTCTTTAAATCTGACTTTTTCTTCCCATACTGTAAAGCTCTTGAGATATAGCCAAGGTTTTCTATGTTAGCTATTCCTTTCTGTATCAGAATTTAACAAATAACTAGTTTAGACATTTGGATTGTTTGCAGATTTGGAAATCCCAAAGAAAATTACAATCACAGATACTTATTTTTTCTCTTTTTGAATTAATGTATATTAATTGCATAAAATGGTTTCATTGTGACATATATATACATGTGTATTATATACTTTAACCAATTTCCTCTCTCCATTACTATATCTTGTCCTTTTACACCTTTTAAAACATTTAATAATTTTTATTATTCTATTTTCATATATTTCTATGAAGTACTTGGATCATTCTCACTTCATATTCTCTTCTTTTATCCTTAACCTACTTGTGGTTCCCATTCTAAAATAGATATTACCCTCTTCCCCTAATTTTACACTGGCTTCATTTTTTTTAATTTAAAGTCTAGATTCTGCATATAATAAAAATACTTCTTTATTTCATTTAATATGATGATTTCCATTTCTTCCCTTTTGTCTTTGTAAATGGCAGGACTTCATTCTTTATTGCTGGATAATTCTCCTCACTTGAGTAAAAGGAACTGGAAAAATACTGAAGTTTACATTTTTAAACTTGGTTAAAAAAAAACTACTCAATTGTTTCTAGTTCTATGTCTTTGTATCCTGTACAGCAGCTGAATGTAAAGTACTTTAAAAATAATTGGTAGTAACTTACTGTGGTGTAGTTTGTATTTTCCTAATGTCTAGTTTTCCTAATTTTTCCAGGTGTTTAATGGCCACCTATTTTGAGTTTTTTTGGGGGAGGGGTCAAATGTTTGTAATTTTCTTTGTTATTAAGATAGGAAGATTCTTTATATACTCTAAAAACAAGTCCTTTTTCAGATAAATGATCAACAAATACTTTTACAAATTGTCTTTTCATTCTTTCACTAGTACTTTTCAAACAAATTCTTAATCACACTGCTTTATTTTTGCCTTTACAGGCCATACTTTTGTTGGCTGTTTGAGAAACTGTTGCCAAACCCAACTAGCAGGGGTTATTTTTCCTTTTTTCTCTATATATTTTATAGTTTTTGGTTAGTAAAGATAATATAATTGGATAATAAGATCCAGAGGCTTAAAAAATACTGCCATTTGTTTTGTTTCTTTAACCTGTGTGGTATTTATATAGGTGCTACCTTTATTATTATATTCTGAATATTGTCTATCTATACATCTGTAGGTGTATTTGGTTTAAATTTTGAAAAAATGTAAAGAAAACAAACATGACTGAAATCTGACATCCATTTAAAATTTAACAAAAATCTGCAATGGCAAAAGTTAATGGCAAAACAATTGCAGCATTTTCCTTTAAATAAGACAAGTACATTGATTATTCATTTATATATCAATACTTTTAAACAGAGTTTATGGAAATCAGTAAAAGTAAAAAGAAATATTTACAGTGATTTTTAAAGGTATGGCAAAAACAAAATAAAAAGTGATATGATCTTTTTCATATATGTTGCACTGAAAAACTACTAGAAACTACTACTAAAACTACTAAACTACTGCTATTAAAACTACTACTAATTTTTAAAGTTCTAAAAGATCAATATAGGGGCTGTGAAGGTGACTCACTGGTAGAGTGCTTGCCTTGCATGCATGAGGCTCTGGGTTCAATTCCTCATCACTATATAAGTAGAAAAAGCCAGAAGTGGTGCTGTGGCTCAAGTGGTAGAGCACTAGCCTTGAGTTGAGGAGCTGAGGATCAGTGGGTTCCAGGCCCAGAGTTCAGGCCCCATGACTGACCAAAAAAAAAAAAAAAAGCTCAATATAGCTGGGTTCTGGGTTCTTGCCTGTAATTCTAGCTACTCAGGAGGCTGAGATCTGAGGATAGCAGTTCAAAGCCATCCCAGGCAGGAAAGGCCATGAGACTCCAATTAAAAACCAGAACACTGGAATTTAAGCTGGAATTCAAAGTAACAGGGCCATAGCCTTGAGCACAAAAGCTCAGGAACAGTGCCTAGACACTGAGTTCAAGATCCAAGACCAATAAAGTCAAACAAACAAAGAAGATCAATATAAAATACATGAATAAAATAAAATAAAAATACATGCCCAAGAATTTTAATAATTATTTCAAGTACAGTCAAATATTTTACTCAAGAGTGAAATAAATATAAAACCTGTATGTGTCCTGTATGAAAAATTTAAATTATGTTGAAGATCTTATAAAAGACTAAATATGTCTAAGTATATATTCTATTTCTATGAATAGGAAGTAATACATGTTAAAGATAAATTCAAAGTCATTATGATGAGAGTAGTTTCCTGCAGCTTGATAAGACTGATGTTAAAATTTATATATATAGTTCCCTGTCCTGTGGCAACTTCTTAAATATTGCAGAAATGTGTCTTCTATTCTTTGACCCTTCTCAGCCTAACAGTGGCTTTCCTTCCAAGTTATCACTTTGCATTCTGTCCTTATCATTTCTAGAATGTTTAGCAAAACTGCTCCAGGTTGTTTTTGCCAGTTAGCTCCTTTATTGTGATAGAAGCTCACTACATAGCTCATCTTTATAGACCCAGAGTATCACATGGTCCCTGGCTCATAGTCAGCAGTTAATAAATATCAGCTTCATCTTTTCTCAGTTGCATTGCCATTATTATCTTTTGTGAGATGAGCTTATTGTTCCCATTAAGTTTCTTAGCACTCAAGACTATCACTGTGGCCATAAGGTTATTTACTATCCATACTCAACTATCAGCTCAGTTTTCAAGGCATTTCTGGAAATCTGTATTTGCTACTATACTTATTTTTCTCTTATATTGAATATAGTCATTATAGAATTTCTCACCTAATAGGTACCTAAGGAACCTGCTCACCCTTCTCTAGAGGACAAACAGATTCAAAGGAAGATAGCTCATTTAAAGCAATGCATGGCTGCATTTTATGTATTGCACAATTTATATTTCCTGACATTGATAAAATTCAACATTAACATTTTCTCAATGTATGATATATAATTCTGATAATGAAAGGACCCAGCAAACTGATAACCCAGAAAAGAATGTAGAAGGTAAAAGGAAGATCAAGTTTAAAATATAATGTGACATAAATAAAAATTCACTATAACATCTATTTATAATATTCTCTATTTAGCTTTAAAAAAACTCTTGCCTATTTAACACTTATTGGTGAATGAAGGAACATATATATAGGAGACTATTCTAGAAAGTTTCAGCTCATAGTCTTAAAACATAAAAATTAAAACCAATAGTAACAGCAACAACAACAAAAAGAAGCAAAACAAAATTTATATTTATATGAGCTACTCTAAGGCAGTTGTTTATGTTTAGGAAAAGTTATATTTCCTCTTGAATTGAGTTACTTCTTTCATCAAAGAAAGTTATGAATACCATTATTTATGTCCTTTTGAAATCTTGCTAGATGAAAAATAATTCTAATTCTATGCATCTTGGCTAGCAGTTTTACATTTTCTTATGTTGTGAGCAACTTTTCTATTTGCTTTTTTTACAATTGTTTTCTCTGTACCTCCATCCCTTCTTGTTTCTTTTTTTTAAGTGGAATTTCTTTTGTCATTACAACCTATTGAAATTTTAATTAATGTCATAGTACTACCAATATTTTTATTGTTGGGTGATGTTCTTGGAGAAAAGTTTTTGTATGAAAACTAAAATAGTCACTGAAAAATAATAAATCTTTACTGTTAAAGTGTTTTCCAAGGTTTGATTAATAAATAATATAGCACTGCAACATAAGATGTTATTGGCATCTTCATATATGATAAATCAACTTCAGTCAAAAGAGAAAGTTTAAAAGTTTTAGCAAGCACAGCCTTAATAAAACTAGAGGACCTTGCTATTGAAAATCACCTTGTTAGTCTTCAAAATATGTAATCAAAGGAGTTTTTCAAGAAAAAAATGTAACGCTGAATACCATCATAGTTGATCAAACTCACGATAAAATACTTATAAAATACTTATCTGAAGAATAATTGCAATTTGGAGAAAATCTAAATATGCAATGGGAATTGATCTCTCTCAACCCACAGGAGCCAGTGGCTTTTCACATCTCACCAGAGCCTGTAGACACATCATCACTGGAGACAAGGCGTATATTTTCATTTTTGGGAGGATTCATGTTTCTTAATGCTTTATGGAAGGATGTGAAAGTTTAGGGACTTTATTAATTTTTAAGAAAGAATCTTTAGTAAACTGAAAATATAATTGAATAAGATTGAAAGCCATAAATTATAATTACCTGATGACTAGGTAAAATAAAAAATAGGAGAACTTGAAAACATGGGCCATGAATAGAATGGCATCATTCTATGTATTCATCAGCTTTTTAGTCTGTTTAAAGTATATGCTAAATGTAAATACATATTTAGTTTTAATCTATTTTCTTTATATATTTTTATTGTAAAGATATTGTACAGAGCAGTTGCAGTTACATGAGTAAGGTAATGAGTACACTTCCTGTTGAGCATAATGTTACCCCTCCTTTGTTTATCCCCTCCCTACCCTTCCCTCCCCACCTCCGAACCACCCCCCATCTGAAGTTGTAAAGTTCGTTTTCAACTTAGTGTACATCAAGAATATGGATTGCTTCATGAATTTGCGTGCCATCCTTGAGCAGGGGCTATGCTAATCCTTTCTGTATCGGTCCAATTTTAGTATGTGTGCTGCCAAAGCGAGCACTCATCTATTTTCTTTGTGTCTCTCCACAGGAAAAGAATTGCTCCTGTAACTTATTAATATAACATTGAACCAAAAAAAAGAACATTCCTAAAAAGCCAAATCTTTTTAAGTTGAATATATAATAAAATTATTTCAATTCAATTTTTTTAGGTATTGTTTGTATAAAGTGGATCAGTAAAGAGAAACAAAGCAACCTATTGCAAACATAAACTTCTGCAAAAGAATTTAAAAAGAAAACCAAAACAAAAGAAAGGGCATACTCAGTGAGGAATGCAACTTAATAATGATGTATCTAACAATGGCAACCAAATGATTTTGGTTGACAGGAGACATTGAGTAGAATGATTCTCTTTCCTCTACCATTCATAGAATTTCAACAGTCAATTATACTTTAGATGACATGTAAAAATGAAAACAATAAGTTAAAAATTTTAAAAATAAAATTAATTTTAAAATAAAAAATAATGTAAATTCCACCATTCACATTTAACTTAATTATATTTACCAAAATTCAGTGATAATAGAATTGTATTTTTACTGATCTATGCTGTTTCTTCACAATTTTATTTGATACAAATGCATGGCATAGTCATATTATTAATAGTAAATTATAAATTTCTTTTTAAAATTATTTGTGCCAATACTAGGACTTGAACTCAGGGTCTGGATGCTTTCCCTTAACTTATTCACACTAGGCTGGTGCAACACCCCTTGAACTATAGCTCTACTTATGGTTCTTTTGGAAGGTTAATTGGAGATAAGAGTCTCACAAACAAGTTGCCAATACAACCATGTTCATGGCAGCATTGTTTACCATACCCAAGTTATGGAATTAACCCAAATGCCTTTTAGTGAACAAATGGGTCATGAAAGTTTATATGTATGTTTTTTCATTTGTCTTTGGAGGAAGAGTAACAGAAATGTTGAGACAAAGGGTAAACAAATGCAGTAGTGATATTCATGAGACACTATATTGAAAATGAACCATGAAACATGTGAGTGGGAATGGCAGGGACAAACTGAGAGAGAGAGCAAGGGAAAGAACATTATTCGAAAAGGAATGTATTCTTTATCTGACATATGTGAATATAGCCCCTTTGCACATCACCTTTACAATAACGATAAAAGTAAATTTTAAAAAAGAGACAGAACATATAAAAGAGTCTCACAGATATTCCTGACTGGACTGGCTTTGAAATGGATCTCAGCCCTCTTAGTAGCTAGGATGACAAGCATGAGCCACAGGCTCCTAACTATATGTTTTCTTTAACAGTTAATCTGATTATGTCATAGATTTCTTGAGACTTAAGGGTTTTAAGTCACACATTAAATCTCACAAAAAGCACATCCTTTTAGACTTATTAAATGAACTAAAGGAGGGTCACAATGATCAAGATGCAGTGTATCCATAAACTGTTTTGTTAAGTAGCAACCCCTTTGTACAGACTAGGCCAGCCTAGTCTACTGGCCAAAATTCCTGAAACTGCTTGGTATACCTACTTGAAAAATATATAAAAAAGCACTTAAATATGCTCTGAATCAAAGGATCTATCCTTTCCTACCAGCATGTCCCCCAGGTGTGGCATTCCTCCCCTTTCCTTGGCATGCTAACCACCTGCCAGCAGAACTAGAACATAGATGTATGCCAAGCCACTGCCAGTTCTTGTTTATTGTTTACTCTTTCCTCCTACTCTTCCCATTTTCCTGAAATGTCTTATACTTTTCTCACATGTTCTGCAACAGACACCAGCCTGAAGAAGCTACTGTGCAATTGTTTTGAAAAATGAATCTGCCCTGTTTGAATTAGCTTTTAAAAGTGTTTCTTTAGGAAAAAAAAAAAAACAAGGAAGAAAGTTGACCTAATTGAAGTTGCAAAGAGCAGAATCTGGTTTAGATTGTTGGACAAATCATTTCAATATAAATGGGGCACTGATGATGGGGTTATGCCTGAGCCAGACTTGTGGCTTCTTGAATTTTCTTTTAGTTTTCTGTTCTAGCCACAGAAGTAATACACAAGCTTAAAGAGGTCTCTCTAAGGGTGTGGTGCAAAGACTTTGAGTCCTTTGCTCTAGAAGGACACATGAACAGATAAGCTTCTATTTAGAGTCATTAGAATAAGTAGCTAATTAAAGGCTTCTTGGCACCTAAGTGTTGGGAACAGGCTGAAAGGGTTCTGCTGTCCACAAGCCTGAAGTCCTGCCAACATGAACAGTCCACACAATATTTGATGTGAGGAAAGTGGTCACATTGAATTTTAGTTTATAGATCTGGAAAGTATAACTTGATATTTAGCAAGAATGAATAGCAATACTTCATCTACCCTTAGTGAGTGTTGTATATATCTAGCTTTTAAATTTTCATCCAGTCTTGCTCTAACTTGTGTTGTTAGTTCAGTAATATTTTAAAAGCTTGGAATTTGATAGCAATTTTAATTCATACATGATATCAGCATTTATACTTTAGGAGAAAAATACCAACCTCTAGCCCTAAATTCAAGACTCTTGAAATGATTTTCCTTTTAGTGACATCAGATACACTTTGCTGAAAATAGTCAATAGTCTTCTTAGAGTAGCTGACTACCAGTACCATATATTACGATTCTAGAAGAGCCATAAAACTTTAAGTTTACTAATTTGACTTTGATTCTAAATGCAAATTTATGGGCCAAGGTAAAGAGCCAAATCATAAATGGAAGGTTCTTCCTTGGATATCCCATTGTGATGATTTAACGATCCATTGAGTTCACTTCTGCAGACCCTATATTTGCCCTGTCGCAGTGGCTTGGCATCTGCTCCAGAGCTAGGCCATATCTGTCCTATACCTAATGACAAAGGGTGGGCCTGACAGTAAGAAAAAGAGCAATAGAAAAAGAATCACTTCCCTTCTCTTTCATATGCTACACTTGAACTAACGTTAATATTTTCAGTTAGTTTTTCCACAAAGGTTCAAAAATTTCATGATGGAAAGTGATCTTTTCAGAGAAACCTAGATCTAGAAGGGAAGCTTCCATGAGAAATAAAATTAGAGGAGACACAATTTCTGCCAGGGATTGCGGGGCGGGGGGTGGGGGGTGAGGAGTGGTGAGACCCTTGTTACTCCTGAAATCCCTCCTCTCCCCCAAAGAAACCTAGAGGAATGATGAGTAATCCTAAGTACAAACTGGTGCACAACAGTTGGCGTGGCATAAGTATTTTCTTCACAAATTCATTGGAAACATTAATTTTCCAGGTGATAGTATTAAGAGGAGGGTTTTGAAAGGTGATCAGAGCAGGATTAGTGCTCTTAGAAAAGAAAGCCCACTTGGGGTTCATTTTGCCTAACATCATCTTATTTGACCTTTTCTGCTTGTTTCAGACATATACTAGATATTGAAGTAAGGGAAACCCAGGAACTATATTTCTTTGGGCCTGGCTTACTTCACTTCATATAATTTTTTCCAAGTCTTTCCATTTCCTAACAAATGGGCCAATGTCATTCTTTCTGATGTAGGCATAGAATTCCATTGTGCATATATACCACATTTTCTTGATCCATTCATCTACTGAGGGGCGTCTGGGTTGGTTCCATATCTTAGCTATGGTAAATAATGCTGCAATAAACATAGTTGTGCTGGTAGCTTTAGTGTGGTCTTGTTTGTGATCATTTGGGTAAATGCCCAAAAGTGGGATTGCTGGGTCATAGGGGAGCTCTATGTGGAGTCTTTTGAGGAACCTTCATACTGCTTTCCAAAGTGGTTGAACAAGATTACACTCCCACCAACAATGCAGTAGGATTCCCTTTTGATCACATCCCCTCCAGCATCTGTTGTTATTAGAGTTCTTGATTATAGCCATTCTAACTGGGGTGAGGTGGAATCTCAACGTTGTTTTGATTTGCATTTCTTTTATGGTTAGAGATGTTGAGCATTTCTTCATGTGTCTATTGGCCATTCTTCTTTCCTCTTCAGAGAAGTTTCTCTTTAAGTCTTTAGCCCACTTGCGCAGTTGTTTCTTTGAGGATTTGTTGTTGGGGGATTTAATTTTTTGAGTTTCAGGTATATTTTAGATATGAGACCCTGGTCTGTTGTATGGCTAATGAAGATCTTCTCCCAATCCATGGGCTTTCTATTGATCTTGCTAGCTATGTCCTTTGCCATGCAGAAGCTGTTTTTTTTTCTTTCTTGTTATTGTTTCTAATGTATTTATAAGGTGATTTTTTTGTTGCTTTGTATGTCCCTCCCCCACGGTATAACCTCTGTTTTCACTGTATTTTATGTTGGTATAATTTGTGGAGGGGAAGGGAAAAAACAAATTGTTTAAATAGGGATACAGGTGGACCCATTGCAACTATGAGATGTACAAGATGTGATGTCAAAAATTGAACTTTACAACTTTGCAGGGGTGGGGAAATACCGTACCCTCTGTACGATATTTTCACAATAAAAAACTTATTTAAAAAAAAAAAAGAAAATTTGAGTCCATGAGCATTCGAAGTTGTCACATATAAGCATTGTAAAAAAAAAAAAAAAAAAGCCCGTAATCCTAGCTACTCAGGAGGCTGAGATCTGAGGATCACAGTTCAAAGCCAACCCGGGCAGGAAAGTCTGTGAGATGTTTCTCTCCAATAAACCACTAGAAAACCAAAAGTGGCGCTGTGGTTCAAGCGGTAGAGTACTTGCCTTATGCAAAATAAATTTCTGCTGGCTAGAAGCCTCTCTGATTATGGTATTTTGGTTATAGCACCTTAAAAATATGAAGATAGTACTGTAGGGAAAAAAGTTTCCAGAGAAGTAACCTATAACTTTGGTGTGGAGCTATTCTGTTCTATTGAGTGATAGCAGAAGATGTCTCTATCAGACACTGTCACTTGATGTATTTCTGATGGTGGAATGCCTAGCACTATTATTGTCTTTCTTGAAGGAACATCAAGTTGGTGATGGCAACATGTACAGAAAGGACAGACTAACTGCCAACAGATTTATAGAAACAAGTGGCAGAAGGCAAATATTGCTGCATGGGACCAATAATATCATGTGAATGGCCCAAATGCAATGATTAGAGAGGTTGCCACGGTAAAAATATAGCAATAGAATCACACTTCAATACAGAGATGTTGGTTATTGACAAGGTAAATGAGAGTTGGATAGCACCCCACCCCATCCCAACCGGATACACACCCCTTTGCAAATAGAAAACACTAAGTACTAGGTCTCAAGAACTTATTATAATGATAATTATCTGCAAAAAATTGTTGTCTTACATATGCTTTCTTGCCCACAGACATTTAACTTACTTGTTCAACATAGGTGGTTTCAGCAATATATGAGTTACTTAATTTTTTCTGGGGGGGGTGGGCGGTCATGGGGCCTGAACTCTGGGCCTGGGCGCTGTCCCTCAGCTCTTCAGCTCAAGGCTAATGCTCTACCACTTGAGCCACAGCACCACTTCCGGCTTTTTTCTTTTTGCTTATGTGGTGCTGAGGAATCAAACCCAGGACCTCATGCATGC
>NW_012267269.1:351557-362036 GCF_000151885.1 Dipodomys ordii
TTGAACAAGTTTACATTCCCACCAACAATGAAGTAAGGTTCCTTTCTGTCCACATCCCCTCCAGCATTTGTTGTTGTTAGAGTTCTTGATTTTTGCCGTTCTAACTCCAGCCCCTTAATTTTTTAAAGAAAGAGATAGCCCATTGTGATTAAGTTCATAGACTCTTGAATCTGAGACGTATGAATTTAAAAAAAAAACAATTCTTAGGACTAAGGGTATAATTCAGTGGTACAATTATATATTATTGTTTAACATCTTGTCCTTTTTTTAAGGATTGAGAAAAATAGTGGTTATAGCAATGATATCAATGTCACATAAAATGTCAGAATTCAAGTCCTAATATGCATAAGAGGCTTACCATAAAAAATGTAAGCTCACATACCAACAGTGTAATAGACTTTCTTTCTTTCCACATCCTCACCAGCATTGGTTGTTTGTATTCTTGACAATGGCCAATTTTACTAGAGTGTGGAGGAAGTCTTAATATTGTTTTGATTTGTGTTTCTTTTAAACTGGCCAGTGATGTTAAGTATTCATTATGTGTTTGTTGGCCATTTTTACTTCTGAGAAGTCTCTGTTTAGATCCTTTGCCCATTTGTTAATTGGGTTATTAATTCTTTGGGGGTTTAGTTTCTTGGGCTCCTTGTTTATTCTGGATATTAAGCCCTTGTGAGATATGTATATGGAAAAGATGTCCCATTCTGTAGGTTCCCTTTAGTTTAATAACTATGTCTTTCTCTGTGTAGGATCTTTATCAAAATAAGGTGAGCTCAGAGGGATAGTCGCCATTATTTGTGGAGGTTCAGTCTAAATTACAAACAAACTTATACAGGGTCATATGCATATATACATAAACATATTATCTAAAGTATGGTGGATGCAGAGGAGGTTTCCCATGGCATAACTTCTATGAACAACTAACAAAATAAATACCACAAAGCTGAAATATTGAATTATTGGGAGAGGGGGAAGTGAACAGGACGAGGGGCAGGTGAATGAAGAGAAAAAGAGTGAGCAAATAGGGTCATAATATTCAAGGTACATATGTGAAAATGGGAGTATATAGCTTGAGGAGGTGGGTGGGGTTAGGACAGATGGAGGAGGATGATAGATGCGGTGACATTGATCAAGATGTATTGTACTCATAAATTGATAATGTTGGATTTAAACTCCTTTATACAACTCCTCAAAGACAAGTTTTAGAAATTTAAAGAACAAAATGGGTTAGCTCTTTGTGTTCTATCAAATTCATGTCATTTCATTTGCATCTTTTTGTTTTATTTATCAGCTGCAAGTGAACAAGAGTGGAAATATGTTGAAGGATGAGAGAAGTAATCATTAATTGGTTGTAAGTGCAAAGGCACTTACCAGTGGGAAATAAGCTCGAGTCCCTAGTAAAGCTTCAAGAAGGCCACCACTAAGAACATAATTTTCCATATAATCCTTACAAGCCCATAATCAGCAAAAAGTTTAATAGAATGGAATTACAATTGGCACAAATAGAAAATGACTTATGTAAGTCAAATTAGAATCATATTTACCAATAAAATAAATCTGCATATTGAAAATGCACAGTGTAGCAATTCCAAGTACTATATTAAGTATTAGAAAGGAAAACATGTGCAAAGACATAGTAGAATTGTCTTTTCCTATCAGGAATGAAGCAGGAATTAAAAATCTGAAAACTAAAGAGTAGTTTCAATACAATTGAAGACACAGGTTAGAATACTTAGTGAGGTGTAGGGGGTGAGTGAACCTCTTACTGGAGAAAGCACTGTGGTATTCTTTATTTACACATAATGGAATAAATAGAAAAACATAGGTTTGGGAGGATTGACCCAAATTAGTATTACTTTGTTGTAAATTTACCCAATCTCTGAAACTGTCATGTATTAAAAAATGGGCAAATAACAGAAAAATTGCAAAAAGAAATATATACATAGTTATATATCTATATAATATCTATCTATCTACATATATATATATATATATATATATATATATATATATATATCTCCTTTCAGTTTTCAAAGTGGCTGGTAGACTCAGAAAACATTAATTCTCTCTCTTTTTTTTTGTCGGTCATGGGGCCTGAACTCTGGGCCTGGGCACTGTCCCTCAGCTCTTCAGCTGTAGACTAGCACTCTAACACTTGAGCCTCAGCTCCACTTCCAGCTTTTTCTGCTTATGTGGTCCTGAGGAATCAAACCCAGGGCCTCATGCATGCAAGGCAAGCACTGTACCACTGAACCACCTCCCCAGCCCCATCAATAAACATTAATTCTCCTCTCCCCACTTTTCTTCCTTATATGCTCCTGTGTCAATGACCATATATCTGAAATTCTTCTGACAATAATTGTTCTGGCATTCAGTATGCTGTCTCTTAATTGATGATCATAGAGGGTGCAATATGGAGCATTTGCTATTTTAAAGTAATTATTTCTTAAATTTTTCAGATGAAATCATAAAGAGAATTAGTGTGTGTGCATGGGCATAAGTGTGTATGTGTATGTTAATTGTTCAGAATTCAATGGATGAGTAAGCAAGCATGCCAGGATGGAGACTGGTAATAGTTAACCCCTATCTCAGAAGAGTAATTTTTCCATCTTTTGACATGCATTTGAGAATTGCTTCTATGCAGATGAAATGGGAAAGGGAATTACTAATATTCATATGAGGGATAAAATGCATATATAAAGATGTGTGTGCCCATGCATGTGTGTGCAGGTGTGTATGTGTTGTGTGTAGAGGGATACATAGAGACAGACAAAAAACAGTATCCTTTGACTCTTCTCACCAGATGTAAACATTTAGTTTTCTCTTTCCCCTATATTTCTTGGATAATCAACTCCATTCCTATATTTAGACTATTATGCTAATACATTCATAGCTGTAACAAAACTGAATTCCATCATCTTTGTTTGCTGGCCAAACTTTGACTTCAAAACTCAATATGCTAAAGTAGAACTCTTTGTGTTCCTCACTAAACACATTCCCCTGACATTAAAAATTTAGAGGCTTCAAGTCAGAAGTTAATTTCAGTTTGTGTAGCACAGCATCCTGTAAACTGAAATATAATGCGACCCATGATAATATGAGAATAGGTCATCTACTAACATTTCAAGGGGAGCTCCTAACTTTACCAATTATATAAAAAGGGCATTTTTTTCTCACAAGAAAACCCTGCCTTCCATACTCAGACAGTTCCAAGTTTATGTTTGACTTAGGATTTTTCAACTTAATATAGTGTGTGAACAACATATATTAAGTAAGAAAAGTGCTTTTGAATTTTGTGCATCACCATATTTGCACTGATAAGCTGTGCAATGAACTCTGGTTCTCAGTTTAACCAACACTGCAGTGCACTATGTGACTAAACTATGATGTCTGGTAAGTTAGGGATCTTCAATGTATTCTTTATTTACAATGTTTTCAATTTACCACGAATTATTAGACCAGATCCAAGTATAAGACAACATGGATGTGAACTGGGCCTAGAGTCTCCAAAAGAAAGTCCTAAAACAACAAACTACTTGGCATGAACATCTTAAATTCCTCTTAGTTCTTTGCTTAACCAATGTATTTCCAGTGCTGAATAAAGGAAGCCACACACAAAATATTATATACTAAATGATTCCTTTATTTAAAGTAGACAAAAGACAAAACCAATGCATTATACTACAAGCTAGCATAGAGTGCACCTTCATGGGAGAGGTAAGAGACAGGAAACAGAAGAAATTATGTTCTGGGTGGTGATGTGCTGTTTCTTGATGTAGGAACTTGTTACATGGATGTCTTAGCTGGCCTAAAATTCATTCATTGAACTGTATTCTAACTTGTGTGTAGTTTTCTATATAGAGAGTACCCTTCAATAGAATATTCAATATATATGCATTTTCATTAGGAAAGATTTGAAAATGTAATGGTTAAATGGAAAAAAAATCAGAAAACAATAACTCACAATCCTGAAACTTGGGATAATTGCTGTGAGCACTTTAGAGTAGATGCTTCACACATAATTAAAAGCATCCATATCTACAATTATATAACTTATTTTAACTAATAAAACATGTTAGAAACAAATTCTGTATGAGAATGTATTTTTAACATGAGACATGGATATGCCATAGTTTTCTTAATCATGTATCCTAATGAGGATATTGCCTTTTATATTTTAAATATTATGACCCTAATAAACTCCTCGTACATCTTAGTATTTGACTAAAGATAAATTTCTTTAAGTAAAAATATTTTTGGTTTTGATAATACATTTTTTCCAATTTCAAGATCTGGGTTTATTTCTCTTTGATTCTCACATGTTGAGAATATATGCACATCTTGTAATTGAGTCTTTTATGTGTTTTTTGTCCTTTATTCTCTAGATTAAGGTTTTGTTTCATAATGTTAGCTATCTCTATTTTTTAATGTGTCTTCCTAGCTCCTCTCCTGCCATCTAGCATTAAAACATTCCACTTCACTCAGACACCTTGCTTTGCAGAATCCAAATTCACTATTTCATTTGAGCTAAAATCTAAACCCTTAGTTCCTTTCACTCCATTTACTCTTTTGGCATTTGGCCCATTTGTGTTTCTGTTTTGAGTCTTCCAAGCTTCTTTTGGACTTGAAAAGCTTCTGACAACCAAAGGTACAGAGAACAAGACAAGATAGGAGCCCCCTATGGTGGTGGGTGGATGGGGGAACTATCAACTATCTCCAGCTGTGAGGGGATAGAGCCTTTTGAACTCCCACCACTAGGCCCCGAATCACTTACACATATCCACATTAAATAAGAATAAAAACAATTGACCCTAAAGGTGTAGCACCTACAATTTTAGCACACTGAGCTTTTTCTAGTTCACCCATCTGAAAAATGTCATTTCTGTACCTGCAAAAGCCTGTGAAAGATAAACAAATATACTTTTGATTTCTCCCACTGCCATCATGCCCATCAGAAAAAAACAACAACAAACTGTATTTTCAACCAAGCGCAGATTGGTTGCCATTTCCTCCTGGCAGGCTCTGCTCTTCCTGTATGGCAGTTGTGAGAAGACTGTGCGATCTGTGTTTCTGTCCTATCTCGGTGAGTGATGGCTCTCCCATTCGGTAGCGTGGAGGATGGTCACTGATGGAGGCTATGTGGGGAATGGCTCCGCCCAATGGAGCATCAGAAGAGGCAGCTGTCTTTGTGTTTTGTTCTTTATTTTAGTGTGCCCTGCAGCAAACTTCTTCTTCCTGTTGATCCTGAATCTACCTTTATTTCCCCCCCCCCTTTTTTTTTTGCTTACCACATTGTTTTCTCCCTGCCGTCATTTGAGGTGGGCTTGGAGAACAATGTTGCTGGAACTTAGAGCTTCAGAGGGCAATGAAAATGGCAGGCTATGGCATCCCGTATGTTTTCTCATCGGAAAGCAGCATTTCAGAGAGCTAAACTGGCGATAGTGCAGGGCGAAGACATGCGGAGTTCAGGCATAGTCCCTGTTCCCAGGCCCTGGCTGTGCAGAAGTGGGACATTGTGAAGAGGGGGCACTCTGGGCGGGAGGGAGGAGTGAAGCAGATGCCCCTGGCTTTAGAAGGAAAGCTGCTCTCATCAGAGTTCAGCAGGACCGCAGACAATCCACAGCTTTGGAGAGAGACAAACAAAAAAACCAGTCTCTTAGTCTGGTGCGTAAATGTAAGAGGCTTGTCTTAAGTGTTGTGTGCAGGACTCTAGCGGACCAAAAATGTTATGCAGAGTTAAAGTGAGGCATTGTTTAGGTTTTAATGAAGGCAACCAATTTTTAACAACAGAAGTTCTGTTGCTGAACTCTCCCCCCTTTCTGTGCCCCCCACATTCAGTTCCTCTGCTCCTGCACCTGCTTTCATTTTTTGGCTTCTTGGCACTGATGTTCCCAGAGACATCAGCTGGCAGTGGCAAACTGCTAAAAGCTCCCCTGCAACGCAGCTCTGCAAATGCCAGCCATTTATCCACTGGTGCATGCCAGCTTAACGTAAGGTCTCCTTTCTCCCTCCAACCTCAATCCCCTCAGCCTCTGAGTTTTACTTCCAAATGACAGTAAACCATCCAGACCTAGCTGTGGTCTGGCCCTTTGAGTATCCATTAAGTGTGGCCTCATCAGTTTTGCTGCATCTCTTTGCTGTGATTATAATATTTTGATCCAAAGGGTGGCTGTAGAAAATTTTGACAACAATACTATTTCTTCCATTCAAAACAAAACAAAAAACAAAACAACAACAACAACAAAAAAAAAACAGGAGCTATTGGCTACAGGCTCATTTCTCTCTTCTCAGCAGATGGTGGGAGAGTTTCTTGAGTTTCTCTTTGACTTGAAAACAGCCTTTTTGTTTTGGTTGCTTATTGAGAACCAGTTACCCCAAATTCATTGAATAAAGACATCCACTTTTCAGTTTAAACTAAGCCCCAAGAGATAAATACTGACTTAGAGTTTGGGGGCCGATGGGCAAGCTAGAAAGGCAAAGAGGCCGTTGGAAGTTAAGTATTCAGCACAAGGCTTTGCAGTTTCAAAAACAGTGGCTTTAAGTTCCTATTCACCACAGTAATTCAGGCTGTATACTGAGAAAGTGTGAGAAATCTGTGAGAAATTCGACATATATTTATTTTTCTTGGAAATTAGAGAATATCTTCACAGTGTATACTCTAAAGGGCTTTTGTTTTGTTTTGTTGTGTTTTTAATGATCTAAGCCATCTGGGGAGTTGATAAAGAATGTGATTTTCACAAGCTGAGCTAGCAAAGCCTATTGCTAAATCCCAAACCTTTATCCAGCCTACAGATAAAACCAGGGTGGGAGAGCTTCTCTTCCAGCACTGAAATACTAAGATCCCACGAATGCCAAATGCTTTAGAGTCTGGGTGGTAAGAAAAATAGAGAACTGACTAAGGGAGCTTAGTCCAAGGATCCAGAAATGGATGTGACTAGTTTTTGTTGTTGTTGTTGTCGATATGTGGGAGCCACAAATTTCCAGAAAATCTGCTTGGAACTCAAGGCAGTGTCATATTTTATCTAAAGTCTTTGAGGGTTTTTTTTTTTTTGAGCCAGGGACAGGAATTAGCACTTGCAATTATTTCTTAATGATTTTTTTTCAAATCTGGAGCAACAAAACCTATCTTACTACACAGAGTAGGCTCCCACATAGGAAAAACTTCTATAAGTGCATTAATTGTTATGGCCATCTTGCAATGAGCATGGTTTGCTGTCCAAACATTTTTTTAATGGTCCCTAGGTTTCATTTTGGCAAATTTCTAGTTATTCTCCCCAGTATTTGTGTTGAAACCTTGGTTAAGCCAGGTGAATAGGACAGAGAAAATAAGAAATATCATTATCAAGAATCCATTATATACTGTCAGTATAATTTTGTCCTGGTTTTGACTTAACCTTCTCTTCCTCCTGAGCTCAGTTTCTTTTTATCTATGTCTCAATTATAAATTGCACAGGATCAAGTTGAAAGTTAACCCTTTGAATTCAAACATATAAATGATAGATGTTACAGTTTTCCCACAATGTGAATAAACATATCCACCAAGAAGCCTGGTAATACTTCCAAGGCTTAGTCATTATTTCCTATTGCCTATGAGATCTCTGTACTAGTCAATCAATCAATCACATGCTGTTTCTACTTTGTTTAAATATGTGTCAGAAAGATCCTTTTATTATTTCTTTTAAGATGATTTTAAAGTTAAAAATTCAATTAAATATTTTAAAGTTAAAAATTCAATTATATATTCAGGGATGTCACCCTTTTACTGAAGGGAACATAGTCCAAAAAGACAAGGAAAAAGTTATGTAAAACAAATCTAGGAGGTTGGATTTGGAGAAAGCTGTTACAAAGAGTTCAGTAGAAATGAATCATATTATAATAATAAACTTAAAATATGGGGAAGACATTTAGCAATAATGTTTACTTTCATGTCGATATGTGGGAGCCACAAATTTCCAAGGCTAGAGAACTGTATTATCTATCTCTGCACTTCACACTGTAATTCTAATATATTTTCTTGCTTAGAAGAAAAGGAATCATGTGATTTTAGAACATAGAACATCAGAATAGAACCCTCTTTTCAAGTGTAATTCCAAAGCCCACCCCTCTGAAACTTGGCCTCCTCATCTGAAAAATGGGAATGAAATTATATTGATCCTTGCCAATTCACAGGCTTATTGTAGGAAGCATATTAAATAATCCTTCTAAAGTTTGGATTACTATACAAATATTCATTATTATAACTATTATTTGAGTTAGAGAGCTTTGAAATCAACACAGGGCTATATGATTGTCAGTTGTACAAATTATTATTTGCATTAGAATTGTGTTGGCAATGCTTTCCCAAATCTGGCCTTCCTCCCCTCATTCAGAGGATGACACTTGCCAAAGAGTTGCATGAGCTTTGCTCTGTGTTACTTCTCATAATCTATCCCCAATTCCATTGTTATTGTTTTTAAAAATTTCTTCAGGCAGAAAGAGATTTGGATAACTGTTATACCTCATTCTGGTTTATCTTCAGATATTACTTGGTTTAGCGTTTGAATGAATATATTTAATTTATGTATATAGGTGACTATTTATATAACATATAAATACAGCCAATAAAATGACCCAAAGTAAATGGGAGATGTAAAGGAAAACAAATGGTGGCTTCCTGAAATAAACCAAGAGTGAGGCTAAAACACAGATAAAACTTCGAGTTCTGTGTAGGGATGGGTCCAAATTTTGCAGGACATCTCATCAAGCATAAAGCTTTGTGATTTTTGAGATGAAAACAAAAATATTAAAATAGTATCTAAGAGAAACACATGCATTCTACACATAAATACAGAGAGAAGTTTCTATAGATACTTTCTTAACAGGACACATAAAAAGTGAACAACGTTCCCACTAGTATCTGTAGAAAACAAAAGCAGCATTTCACAGGGCTGTTCCTTTAAGCATGCTGTGTACTTGGTACTGGAAACATTAAAATTATGTAAGATAGGCCCTTCAAAAGCTTCAGCTACAGTAGACAATGCCATTCACTTACAGAAGGTAAGAGCGGGAAAAGGTCTGATGCAGCAGGCACAAGGGAGGAAGCAATGAGTAGTATTGAATAGGCCAGGAAGGCTTCCTAGAAGAGATGCTGGTGATTTTTATCATGTATTTATCAATTGACAGCTCTGTGGTAGGGAAATGATTGGTGCTAAGATTAATGTGATGAGGAAGAGAATGTCTTTATAAGTGAAAAAACACTTCAATGAGGACTTTTACTTGCTGATGAATGATTCTCCCCCCATCTCTAGTCATGAGCCTTTAGTGACAGGGTCTTCACTTTCCACTGCCTTCTGGGAAGAAAAATAGAACAGTACCAGGAATTCTGTGAGGCACTCCAGCTACTGCACAAAGCTTTTAGGCACCTCTGGAAAGAAAGTAGATGAGAAAGTCACTTCTGAGAATCATTGAGGATGCTTCAAGTTGGACAGAGGGAGGGGTAACTGAATCAGAACAAATCTTCAGATATATCATATTTAGGAAGGTTGATAGCATGACTGAACCTTAATTGCAATAATATGCTAGGGATTCAACCTGAGCGCCATCTTTTTTATAGGAAAGGTATGAATCTGCAACTTGGTTCTCTTATTTCTAAGACAAAATCAAATTAAGGGAATCCTGTTGTCAAGGGCAACCATCTATATTTTTCCAATGGTCAAGTCTGATGTATTTTGTATCTATCACAGACAATTAAGCCCAAAGTGTCAATATTAGTAGAAGGGAATCTTTGTTTCTCCCTAATTTTTTTATTTTCATGTCTAATCATTAACTGTATAAAAGCAAAACTCTTCAGTCAGGCAATATTCTTTAGGGATAATAATTTAGGCTATTTGCAAGGTACTCCTTAGTACTAGGAGAATAAAAACAGAAACATTCTATACCTGTTTAACTGGCATGGTGCTCAAAAGAAAGAGGTAAGATGACACAATGCTAAAACATGATACAGAATATTTTAAGTGCTAAATGCACAGTATTTACAAATGAAACAAAGAAATTACCAGAGCAGGAGGCATCTAGGAAAATTTTATTAAACCTAGGATTTAAAAAATAGGAAGAATTAGGCTCTGAGAACACTAGGTAGAAACATTCATGTCAGAATATTGAATTTATAAAAGATTAAAAAACTTATAAAAGATTAAAAACGTAATGCTCATTGGACACCAGTGGTCGATGCCTGCAAACCTAGCCACTCAGGAGGCTGAGATTTGAGGATCATTGTTTGAAGCCAGACAAACCTAAGAGACTCTTGTCTCCAAGTAACCACCAAAAAGTGAGAAGTGGAGCTGTGGTTCAAGAGGCATAGTGTAGCCTTGAGTACAAAAGCCCAGGGACAGCTCCCAGACTCAGAGATAAAGCCCAGGGACTGGTGAGGAGTAGGAGGAAGAAGAAGAAAGGAGGAGGAGGAGGAAGAGGAGGAGGAGGAGGAGGAGGAGGAGGAAGAGGAGG
>NW_012267269.1:362116-396793 GCF_000151885.1 Dipodomys ordii
GAAGAGGGAGGAAGGAAGAGGGAGGAGGAAGAGAAGAAGAAGCAGCAGGAGCAGCACAAGTTAGGGAACCAAAAGTAGTATTATTAACACAATTACCAAAACACGCACACACACACACACACACACACACACACAAGATCCACAGTCATGAATAAGTAATGATGTTTCAGCAAGTATCAGACATCATATGTGATCGTGTCCAAATGGCCTAGCTGTGTCGCAGGCTAGACCATCTAGGTTGGTGTGAAGACTCCATGATTTCTGTACAACAATGGAATCACCTAAAGAGATAGTTCTCAGAACAAATCCTTATCTTTCATCTTTCAGCAATGTAGACACACACATACGTATGTATGTATATACTCAATATGTGTATATTCGATCTTCAGAGCAGTTAAATAGCTTATCCAAGTTTATACTCCAACTTAACTTTTCCTGGATCCAGAGCCAAGAGTTTTAAAGATACAAGAAAAAACTCTTATTTAAAGTTATACATCAAAGGTGGCTCTTTTTGTGTGACGGACGCCAGAATTAGCACCTTATCTAATATCCTAGATCACCAGCATGGTATTATGCATTTGCAAGTTTGAAGATTTTAAGAATAAATGAACAGTATCAGTTTGGAGATCTTAATACAAATTCATGGTTAAGATGATGCCTACCAAACTATAAAATTAATGAATTAAGGAAAGGACATGTGCCCACATTTGACAATCGATGGAACAAGACAGGAAAATATTGATCTTAATGTGTTTCTTCCTTCTGCCCGCTTCCTTTAGTTACTTAGAACTATTTACATTGCCTGGAGGAGAATGTGGATTGCAGTAGAGGAATGCAAGGGCAAAGATACAATTCATGCTCAGTTTTGGTTTCTCTACCAGGCTCTAGAGAAGCCAAAGAAAAGGCCTGGAAAGGAGCAGCACCTGGACTGAAAGAGGATAGAAAGAGGGGTTAGCAATTATCACCTTTCCCAGGGTGCTCCTATGAGATGCACAATGAAGATAATGGAATCTACTGTGACAGATAGCTGAATAGCTTTCTCTCTCTGGGCACACAGAATAGTAATATGCTATCAGTGTGGGGAGGAAAGAAATTTAATTCTGCTTTGTGACATTATATGGAAGACTTAGAAAAGCTGGCATTGGAGTTGAGTGTTACTGAGTATCATTTTCCAGAGTATATAGGAGGACACATGGTATGAACATAGATAGAAAGAAGGCAGAACTAACATTTTGAACAGAATTATCATCAAGGTGCCTCATTTCCCTGGATTTCTCATCACAAAAGGAAATATTTGGAAGCATTTTTCTACTCTGGGAACCTATCGACTGCAGTAGATGACTCACTACAGTTCTCTCCAGAATTTTATAACTTAGCAGCCTGTGTTTCATACACTGCTTTGGTCCTTGTGAAACCTCACTTAGCACATGGTTAGAATTTCAAGGACAAGGCAGTTTGAGTTCTTGGCTGTTTTCTCCCCTACAAGGAGAAAACCTGAGGAGCCGGAACTTTTTGCTTCATATTTTTAGGTATTGAAAAACAAATGTCAGGACAAAGTTATTGCTTTGCTAATTGTGTTTTGAGGGGCTATTGATAATATGCTTTTAATACACTGTTTTTATCCATTTTTTTTCTTTTTGTTTTTTGTTTTTGGCTGATCCTGGGGCTTGAACTTTGGGCCTAGGCTCTGTCCCTGAGCTTCTTTTGCTCAAGGCAAGTGCTCTATCGCTTGAGCCACAGTGCCACTTCTGGCCTTTTTGAATGGTTTATTGGAGATAAGAGTCTCATGGAGTTTCCTGCCCAGGCTGGCTTCGAACTGTAATCCTCAGATCTCAGCTTCCTAAGTGGCTAAGATTACAAGTGTGAGACACTGGAGCCCAGCAAGTTTATCTGATTTGGGGAAGGGAAGGAGAATCACAGAAATAGTGAGACAAAGAATGAACCAATGCAACAGCTATGACACTATACTGGAACTGAACTCTACAACTGGAGGAGGAGGAGAATGGGGGAGAAGTAGGAGAAAATGAGGGAGGCATAACACTGTTCAAAAAGAAATGTATTCACTACCTTACTTATGTAACTGAAAACCCTCTGTATATCACTTTTACCATAAATTGTAAAAAGAAAAAAAAAGGACTCTTCCCCATCAGTGGCTCCTGAATGATCTGTTATTTTCATGCCCTTAACAGAGATTTTTACTCATTTAAAAAGAGCTACACTAATTCCTATCACTCTGTGAGACATCTGTAATATGCCCGTCCGATGATTGTGCACATGTGCGTCAATCCTCTATCTTCAAACTTTGCTCTTTTTATCCTGAGTTCCCTCAGAAAAATTACAGTATTTTTTCCTCTCTCTTACTAGTTATACATGTCATTCCTCACATATCAGCAAATGGTGAACTTATAGGTAAGATATTAATTCAATAACAATTATTAGCAAATTAATGAATTAAGAACATATTTACCTTTTTCTGTCACTTGTAATCCTTTGTTTATGGAACTGAAAGTTTCTTTTTTCTATTTTATGGTAAGTCTAGCTGGCTGTTATGAGATGATGTTTTTAAAATTCCTTTCATACAGTCACATTCCTACAAGGTTTGCTTAAACAAAGGAATAATTACTCATGCTGACAGCCCATTCAAAGGCCACAAATTTCCCTTCAATCCTTGTCTGCTAATGGTCTGGGAAAATTATTTGAGCTCTCTGAGCCTCAGTTTATCTATCTGCAAATGGAGTAGTCACACCTACTACACAGAGTTATTATGGCCACTCTAGATGTCACTAAACATACACGACATGCATTAAGTAGAGAGCTAGAGTCTTTCCCTCCTATTTGTCCTGAGTAATGTATTTTCCCTCATAAAAGATACTAGCCTGAGTTAGATTTTAGCCCTAAAAGTCAAAGCATCTAACTTCAATTCCTAGTGAACATTTCCTATTTCTATTATTTTTTAATTTTAATTTTATTGTCAAGGTGATGTACAGAGGGGTTATGGTTGTGTAAGTAAGGTAGTGAGTACATTTCTTGTCTAACTTGTTACCCCCTGCCTCATTTTTCACCCTCCTTCCCTCTCTTTAATCCCTCCCCCAAGTTGTACAGACTATTTCCAACATATTGTCTTGTGAATATCACTGTCACATTGGCTCCCCCTTTATCTTTGTTTCACCATACTTTTTTGTTCCCCTTCCCTAATTCAGATAAATGTATATACAATACCCAACGTACCAACATCAAATACAGTGATAACAGGGGATAAATCACAGAGGGGAAAACACAAATGAAAAAAAGAAATCACATAGTACACTAAAAACAACAACAAAGAAAAACCTCTAACCCCTTACAACTGACTTGACTACTGAGTTACGAAGCTTTATATAAATGTGTTCTTTCATTGCTATATTATTTATCTCTTTTGTAATTTTTGCTTTTGCCAAGGAAAGAACACATTTTTTTGCTTCCCTCCAACAGATGGGAACAGCAGTTAGAAGCAATTGTAATCTTGATCCCAGGAGCAGTCAAGTCCCACAGGGGAGCAGAACTGGACAGAGATGATTTGGATGTTGCAATCAGCCTACACTTGCCCAAAGCAATCCTTTGTATCAGGCAGAAATTTACCAAGGATCTGCCTTAAATTTAACTAGGCAGAACATATTGAGGGAAATCCTGCTGCGTGGTATTTTCCCGGTCATATCCATGTAATAAATTGTAAAATTAAGATACTGTCTCCTCTCCCCTTTCTAAAATTTCTTTATTAAAGAACTAGATTACAGCACGGTGGTCACTTCTCATGTCAGGCTGGAGACTTACAGGGAATATTTCTCCCACTGTCTCACAGGTATGCAATATTTCTGTGTGTGGTAGTTGACTGACATGTGACTTTCACAGACACTAAAAGTATCTGCTAAAAGACATTCTGATTTGGTACTGGAATTGGTGCCTTGGAATTCTTCCACTTTCCTTTGTGAAAAACTCTTTATCATATTACCATGAAGTTATAGACATTATCTATGTCTACTTTGGACACCTGTTCATCTTAACCCTAAATTAGTATATTTTGTTTTGGTCACAAATAAAAGATACAGGTGTAATAAGGACTCTACTTTTTAATTTTTGTTTTTTTTATCATTATTTTAAAGGTGATATACACAGGGGCTATAGTTACATTTTTTTAAACATCATCTCTTTCCTCTTTCTTTCCCAGTTTTTTCATCCCATCCTCCCCCACCAGTTGTATAGTTCATTTTCAATATAGTGTCTGGTGAATACCACTGTTACATTTGTTCAACCTTTGTCCTTTCATGTCTGTGCTCTCTCCTTATCCTCCCAAACAAGACCAAAAGAAAAAAAAAGAACAATGAAAAAAAAAACTTCTTTGTTTCCATTTCCTGGAGTTCGTGATTCTATTTTTTATACAAATCATTCTAGTCACCTCAGGGCCTGGGCACTGTTCCTGAGCTTCTTTTGCTCAAGGCTAGCACTCTACCACTTGAGTCACAGAGCCACTTCCAGCTTTTTCAGAGTAGGTTTTTTTTGTTTTTTTGGTTTTTGGTTTTTTCTTTTTGTTTTTTATTTGTTCATTTATTTATTTATTTTTATTGTAAGAATACCATACAGAGGAGTTACAATTGCATGGTCAAGATAACGAGTACATTTCTTATCAAGCATTGTTGCCTCCTCATCGTAGTTTTTTGGAGAGAAGAGTCTCACAGACTTTTCTGGTCAGCCTGGCTTTGAATCGTGATCCTCAGATTTCAGCCTTCTGAGTAGCTAGAGTTACAGGTGTGAGCCACTGGTGACTGGCTAAGAGCAATATTTTTTGACTTCTCATTTCTATGCAGGAGGTTAGAAGTCAGAGAGGTGCTCGCATTATGTATACTGAACATTTCTAGATTGTGGAACCTTAATTCTTCATTATATAATCTTCGTCTTTCCATGTCTTGCTGATTAAGTAGTAATTTGCTAACATTAAGTTCTAAGTCTTCCTGGATATTAACGCAGGGATAATGGCATACATTTAAGTTGATTTATCTTCTTCCTTTATATCTAATGAAATATAATTGAAAAATTAAAAATTTTATTTTAGTTATATAATGATGCTTTCATGTGCATATATATGCATGTAAATATATACATTATTCTCTTTTTTGTCATGATGAGAACAAGTGTGATAGAGATCAAGCTCTATCACACTTCAAATATGCAGTAAGTTTGCTAATTATAATCATATCAGATCCTAGAAATTATTCATCTTATGTAACTAAAACTTTGCACCTCAGGGGAGAAGGGGTCCTCCCCAACCCTGGCAACAGCATGGCATACTCCTAAAGCTCCTATGAGTTTAATTATTTTAGATTCTAAATATAACTCATATCGCTGGGTCTGGCTTATTTCACTTAGCATTATATCTTCTAGATCTATTACTATCCTATTCACAAATGTCAAAATAACAGTTTCCTATCAATGCCAAATAATATTTCATTGTGTGTATAGAGATACACTACATATTCTTTATCCATTCACCTACTGATGGATATTTGCTTTTTTCCAAATCTTGGTTACTGTGAATAGTATAATAATGAACAAGGGAGTACAGATATCTCTCAATATACTCATTTAATTTCCTTTAGATATACATACTCAATAGAAGAATTACTGGATAAATGATAATATTGTTTTTAATTTCGTGGGGACCCTTCATCTAGTTTTCCACAATAGAAATACCCATTTACATCCTGCAAATATTCTACTGGGGCTTTCTTTCTCCATATCCTTGCCAACACTTATCTTTGGTTGTTTTGATAATAGTTGATTCTGATAGACAGTGGATATAAGTTGGTTAACCCAAATGAAGGATTGTAATAATACAACATAATAATACTTCTTACCCCAGGTATTTCTTTTCTTTTTTCTTTTTTTTGGTCTGTCATGGGGCCTGAACTCTGGGCCTGGATGCTGTCTCTCAGCTCTTCAGCTCAATGCTAGCACCCTACCACTTGAGCCACGGCGTCACTTCCGTATTTTTTTTTCTTTTTTGCTTATGTGGTGCTGAGGAATCAAACCCAGGGCCTCCGGCATGCAAGGCAAGTGCTCTACCACTGAGCCACCTTCCCAGCCCCAATCCCAGGTATTTCTGAGAAGAAATTCATGTCCATTCTTCCAGTCATTCTTACTACATCTTGACCCTAGGACTTGTGGTAATGTTTGGAGGCCTGACTACTCCACTGGGAATTCAGCTTTTCTTGGTCTCATTTATTGTGCAGTGATAGACAGTGGGAATGTCTATTTCGTTTAAGATAATAGTCACCCCATAACTACAAAGGTGGTTTGTCTAGAGGTTTCTGCTAGGGCACATCTTCAGAACTCTATAACCAGTATTTATGTAATTCCCAAAAGGTGGCTCTTTGAGTTTGAATGAGTTCATAGAATCTCAACACTACATTCCACATTGCAATTTATACATTAGAATGCAGTACACATATTTCTCTGCATCCTTCTGATGTGTTGCACTCAACATTAGAGAAAGAATAACACCTACGACTTCTTTAATCATGTATGTGCTTGTCCTGGGGCTTGAACTCTAGATCTTGTACTTTTACTTAGCTTTATCACTCACGGCTGGTGCACTACCTCTTGATCCACACCTCCACTTAAAGCTTTTTTTGCTGGTAAGTTGGATGTAAGAGTAGCCTCTCAGATTTTTCTGCTCAACCTGGGTTTGAACTTTGATATTCAGAACTCAAGTTTTCTGAATAGCTAGGACTATAGATGTCAGACACCAGCACCTAACATACCTACAGCTTTTTAAAGATAACAATAAGAGAGTGATTATTTACTTTCATATTTAGGAAAGAAACCCATTTTTAGAATGTACAGTCAACCCCATACCTAGTGGTTCTTCCACCATGAATCACACATTAGGATATTAAACCCCTGGGGGTCTAATGGGTGGAGGCTAACTCCTAGCCTTTCAAAGGAGATCTAGAAGAAAGTCTGGCTGTCACTTCTACCATTCATGCCCTTTTCACAAAATATGTTTATTTTATTTTTTTATTGTGAAAATACTGTACAGAGGGGTTACAATTACATGGGCAAGACAATGAGTACATTTCTTATCAAGCATTGTAGCCTCCTCCTTTGTTTCCTCTTCCCATCCCTTCCCATCCTTCTCCCCATCTCCCCCCAACCCCCCCCCACCAAAGTTGTAAAGTTCGTTTTCGACATAACAACTTGTACATCTCATTGTACATCCCATTGTTGCAATGGGTCCACCTGTATCCCTATTTAAACGATTTGTTTTTCCCCTTCCCCTCCACAAATTATACCAACAGTGAAAGCAAGGGTTATACTGTGGAGGAGGGACATACAAAGCAACAAAGAAATAATCTTATAAATGTGTTAGAAACAATCACATGAAAGAAAAAAAAACATTTGAATACATATCTTAGGGTTCATTTCCCTAACATCACCTTATCTGACCTTTTCTGCTTGACTCAGACATATACTAGATATTGCAAATAAGGGAAACCATGGAACCTATGTTTCTTTGGGCCTGGCTTACTTCACTTAATATAATTTTATAATATAAATATATTGCTATCACCCTGTGATTAAAAGCATTTTGGCACAATACTCTGGAAAATTGGGCACCAAATAGACTTTTGAAATCCATGACCATCATAAAAGGCAAATTTTGATTAAAAAAATAAAATATAAGCTATTTTCCAATGGATCAGGCATTACAAGAATGTAGACAAATATATACACCAATAGCTCTAATATAAGGTGTACTTTTAAATTTTGATGACAGAGTAGATTGGCTGAATTGGCTTGTTGCTTATTTGTACTCAGTAGGATTAGGAACTGAAAAGAATTACATTGATACATTGACATTTTCTGAGTAAATTAGATAGGACCTTAATCTATTCAGTATGTTATACCTATAGGTATAAATAATCGATATAGTACATCCCACAGATCAAGTAGACTGCCAGTTTTGTAAATAAAGTTTTATTGGAGCATATCAATGCCCATTCATATCAATACCATTATTTACATATCTGTGGTTGGTTTTGTTATATAACTACTGCAGCATTAAGTTGTATCTCCAGAGGATGTATGGACCAGAATAGTCAAAATACTTAACCATTTGCCAACCCCTAACCTAAAGTATAGATGTCTTTCATATAAAACTGTTTTATAAATCCTGCAGGATAGGAGATACCAATGAATATCTGTGGAAAAATATCTAGCACTCAGAGACTGGGTCTTGCTAAATTAATTCTACAAGGGTTAATATAAAAATCTATGAAGGCTTAGGAATAGCAGCTCTTGAGTATGTGCTAATGGGATAGACAGTTAGTTGACTGCTCCATCTCAGTCTTTTTCTTTCTTTCTTTCTTTCCTTTCCTTCCTTCCTTCCTTCCTCCTTTCTTTCTTTCTTTCTTTCTTTCTTTCTTTCTTTCTTTCTTTCTTTCTTTCTTTCTTTCTTTCTTTCTCTTTGTCAAAACTGGGGCTTAAACTCAAGGCCTTGAACTTGGCTTGGCTCTTTAGCTCCAGGCTGGCTCAGAGGGTAACTCTTGAGGCTGGCCTCCACTTCCTCCATCTCAATCTTGTAGCATAATCATCCCAAGAAAATGTTCTTGGTTTCAGCCATACTGAAAAGGAAAAACCATACATAGTCTCACTGTCTTTAAGTCGTATTACCTGTACAAGAGAAAAGAAAATCTTAAAAACAAGGGAAATTTTTTTCTTTAACCCTCTTTTCCTTTAGGAGGGTTATTTGAGAGATTAAAATTACTGAGGCAGCCTGAAGAATCCAGTTCAAACACATTCACACACACACACACACACACACACACACACACACAGAACACTCAAGTTCAAAAGGTCTATTTCACTATTAATCTCTATATACATATTTCATTATATATATATTTCATTAAATATTATTATTGTAAAGTGCTTTAGACCGGCTAATGCATTGTGTTATTTTGTTAATGGAAACAGAGACAATAATGCAGAAGGCAATCACAAAAGGGGAAGAGGAAGAGGAGACAGATGAGGAAGGAAGGAGCAGACTGAAGGCAGAGCCTTGGTTGGCTGAGAGAGGTAAGGCTGAGATCATGAAGCTGACTTCTTCATTAGTAGAACTTGGAACCGTGCCAGAAAATGCCAAAGGACAGTCTTTTGGGTAGCCCTCCTTTTCTATTCTTCCTATGTCTGCTTCTCTTTCTTTCTTTTTTAATAATTTTTATTGAGATTAAGTGATTACATAAATTTCACAAATTTCATAGTATTGTGAGATAGTGATAAAGTCACAAACACATTTTAACCTTCACAAGGCAAATTGTCATTATCATGGACTATAATGTTTGTGAATTCTATGAGCTTTGACAATACAACTATTGTGATAGTGCGGGTGATATGTACATTTCTTTCCTTTTGCTTAGTGTAAGCTATTCTCTTTTTCCCTCTCATTCCCTCCACTTCCCTTTCTTTCTCTTTCTCCCCATATCCTTTTCTTTCTCTCTCTCTCTCTTTCCAAAAAGGAAGTATACATGATATTATTTTCTCCACATCATAACGCAGTCTTTGCCATTAGAAATGTGCAATACATAAATGGCAAATTTCATTTCGTTCTGATAATTAGAAAGCAACTTTCCAGTTCTCTACTAAGTCAGAATTATGTAGCTTTGATAGCTATATTTTGTTCATCTATAGTCTACACAATAGATAGCTCTAAAAGAGGTAAGTATCCATCTCCAGCCCAGCACTGTTACTTTCTCTAGGCTTCTGGGAGTACCACCTATGTGTTTTGTGGGTTTCTGTTAAGTTTTCGTAAAGAGAAATACTGCCATGGTTCGAATGGGTGGTAAGTGTATTTTCCCGGTTCTCTCTCCATTCTGTTCCTTGCCCTTTCCTGCTTTCATTTTTCCTCCCTCCCTTGTTCCTTTGTTGTTGTTGTTGTTGTTGTTTTTGCGTTTCTCACAGCACAAATCTGCCCCCAGGACTAGCTGAGTCCACACTGGCATCTGCTTGTACTGCAGGTGTGCGGGAGCCTACTCCGCTTGGTCGCCACAGCAACCCGCCACTCTAATCTGCTGAATATGAAAAGAAGAAACAGAAAAAGAAAAGCCATCCACCCCCTTCTGCTCCATCCATGAGTCCCAAAGAAGGGTACCCTCTCTAGGCATTCCTGATAATCTCTCAGCCATCGCCTGGGCAACAGTCACAAGGAACTGGCACAGCTTGGCGAGAAAGCAGTCCCTGTCTCCAACCCAAGCCTCCACCTCCTCCTCCTTGTCTACTCCCACCCAGGGGCTTCTAATGGCCCCCAAATAACAACTTCCACCCATTTCTGGCCCCTGCTTCATATCTTTGAGCCAGTTAGTGGATCACTGATACAAGAGGGATGAGAGTTTGAGGGTAGAACTAATCTACCATAATGGTACTAAAACAATACTCTCGCGTGTTGGTGTGTTTGTGAATGTGGGTTTGTGTGTACCTGTGCGTGCATGTGTGTCGATTTAAGGAGTACCTCTAGTTAGTTACCTTTCAGATAAGCAGCCATTGTGTGCTGAAGGAAGGGAGGGAGCAGAGACTTTTTCTTATCGAAGTTGAGAGTTTGGAACAGCAGTGCAGGGCACCTCACATTCCTTCAGCTGTGGGGTTGGGAAGGTTTTCAGAGCCCTTTGCTCTCTCGCCCCATATCCAGCAGTGAAAGCTCTCATTTGTCTTACCAACATTATGTTGATGCAGCTGGGTTTGACACTGCTTACCTCAGCATTTTTTTTTTGGGGGGGGGCTGAAAGACAGAAGGCTTCCTTGTGATTCCAGCCTTTTCCTATCAGATGACACTCAGCCATGGTTTGGGTGACTTATTTACTGGCACTGGACCAGTAAAAACAAAAATGAACATTCACAACTAATAAATCCTCAAGCTTAGATAGCTACAGCCACAGTGGTGGGATTACATCAAAATGTTCACCTAATACCAAGAGGCTACCAGGCAGAGTGGGACCCAGCAAGTCAGAGCAAAGAAAGGAGCTAAACTAAGGCAAGCAGCATGTAAGTTTCTTAGATTCTGAGACTAGAACTCTCAGAAATTCTGAACTTGAGCCAGGTTCCAGTGGCTCAAGCCTGTAATCCTAGCTACTTAGGAGGCTGAGATCTGAGAATGGCAGTTTGAATCCAGCTCAGACTCTTGTCTCCACCAAAATAAAATCTGGGCCAAGTGATAGAGCAGGAGCCTTAAGAAAAATAAAAACAAAAAAAAATAAAAACAAATAAAAAAGCTTTGAGACAGCACCCGGACCTTGAATTAAAGCCACAGGACTAGCACCAAATAAACATAACAACAATAACAATAACTTTTCAGCTTAAATCCTGTGCTGCACTTTTTTGGTTAGAGGCATCTATTATGTTTGAGTTATTTAAGTGGGAGATGCTTAAGTTTACTACTTTCTTTTTTATCTTCTTGAAAATTAAACCATTTTACTCTTCCACAAGATGGAGGTGGCCAACCTAGAGAGTAGGGACAGCAAAATCACAGCTTTCTCAGTGCACTGAGACAAACTATTTTTATAGAGAACACAAGGTCAAGAATATTTAGCTAACAAAATTGAATGTCATCCAGTTCCAGAAATTCTCCAAGGAACTTCCTCCTCCCAGGCCCCTAAGTGAAAGTGAGTGGATCTCTTTAGCACTGGTGTGATGATCATGTTTTTATTTGTTTTGGAATTTATCTTTTGGATAGAATCACATTTTTTTTTCATTAGTATAAATCCAGAAAAATCCAACCACAAAACCACTGACTTAGGATAACATTTCCTGATTTTTCTCCCCTCTGAGGCAATTTCTAATTAAGTCTCTGTACTTTCTATGATAACTAGCTCTGTTGGTCACACTTTTATAGTGTGATAGTCTAACCTTTCACACAGAATTGGGGGATAAATGTGGATAAAAAGTGTGTGGGGGGGGTGTTAACCAAAACCCAAGTCTATAATCGTTAGATTGCTAAATATTTGACTACTTGGAAAGGTGACTATGATTGATTTACTCTTTTTAATATTGGTTTGGTCCCATGACTTTCAAAGAGACAGTGATGGAGGATACTTCCTTGATGACAAATTAAACCACACCCACCCAGTAGCTCTGTCTATTTGTTATAACACAAAAAAGTGACACTAGTTTTGTTCTGTTTTGTTCTCTTTAGTTTTACCCTGTTTTGGTTTGGGATTGGTTTTACCACTGTCAAACAACTTAGCTCTGATGTCATCTAATTATATTCAAAGTACCTTTGGGAAGGAGGTAGGATGATCTACTTTTTTAAAGCAGCTGAGTAAAAGGTATCTTAAAAGTCATGCAGAGACCAGCACATCTATTATCTTTGAAGAGTCTTCAAATGGCATTCCCTTAAAATGTTAAAATTAAAATGTTCTAAATGATTTGAAGTTTAAAATGGCTGGGATAAAATCAGATACATGGAAATATATCTGGACTAATTCAGCCATTTTAAAGTGCTTAGTTCTCATTGACTGCTAGCAAGATAACGATTCCAAATTCTTTTGTCAGTTCCCAGTCAGGTAATTTAATATTTCTGTGATTTAATCCAGATACATTATTCTCTCTGTCCCAGAGATAGTATCTCTAGCTATCGTCTCCAAGGAGAATCAAATATTGTCTGAGTAATGTTTTGAAATCTGGGAAAATAAGGCATCCTGTGTTCAAATAATCTTCACTTTGGTTTAATTCCTAGAATGCTTATTGTGATTCTCTTTATTCATTATTATGGCAGGATTTGGAGGATACCTAATCTTTGTCAGATACTCTCCCATGTTTTTGGAATTCAAAGACCCTATGGTCCAGATGGGAAAACATGAGCATAATAAGTAATAATGATTGCTTATTATGAATTGGGTACTCTTTTAGCATTTTTGCATGCATTAATTCACTTAAGCAATAAAACAACTCTATAAGGCATGTAATTGAATCTATCCAGAACTGCAGAAAACAGGTTCAAAAGATTCAATCACTTCTTCCAAATCACATAGTACACTATTTTTAAAGCAGTTCTTGGAAAACATGCTCACTTCATGTTTGTAACCTACTAAGCATCCCAGGCAGAAAAAGTCAAGGAAGTTTTTACTGAGAGATTTTAGAAACATAAGATTAAGTCGTGACATGATCCCAACTGCTAAAGGTTTTGAAGAGCTCTCACTTTAAGTGATAGATGATATTTTGCAGTTAAAAAAAATGTTTCTGAATGGTGTCTCTTCATAAGGTCACTCACATAACCCCCCCAACTTAGTTGCAAAAAAATTTGTCTGAGGTTATTTCAAACTTAAATGAGCTAATATTTCTACTAAGCACTAAGGAAAAGAAGAATACACTTACAAGAATACAGTCATACTTGATACATTTAAAATAAAATCAAATAAACCAATTTAGGAGGCTATATAATAATTGGTTTAAAAAAATCAAAGAAAGACTCACAACTCTAGTGGGTCTTTAAAGAGCTCTAAGAATTAAACAACCCCAAATGGGAGTCAGGAAACAGACTGGTGGGCTAGAGCATCCTTCCTCAATCAGTAAGAGCTTCATCAACCATATGGCTGACAGAGCTGCAGTGGGGAATAAAAGAAACATTAAATATCAAAGCAGGGCGGTGATGCCATTGTGTACATGTCTCATTTGGCAAGGTAATTTTGCTAGCAAGCAGAGAATGAAAAAATGTGGTTAGAGAGCTGAAGCAGATGCTCCCATTTAGATACCGGCACAATCCAGGTAAGAGGAGCCGGCTGCTGTTGGCGTTGTTGCTGAAGCATCAGTACAAGGAAAGGCAGGAACATTTGGAACACTATTTACAAAATAGAAGCCACAGAATCTTGTCCCTTGTTGGAGAACAGAGGAGGGGCCATGTTAGTGTGAGGAGAAGGAAATGAGACCTCACATGACCTAACATGTGAAGGGAAGAGAGAGATTTGGACTCATACATACAAGGGGGAAGTACTTTATGAGATTAGTATATAGAAGCACATAGGGAAAACAGAGAGAAAAGATAGGGAGCCTAATGACAGAATTTGGGAAACTCAAAACAAAACAAAACAAAATTCCATCTGGTCATTTATCAAGAAGATGGCAAAGAGTGAATAAATTCAGGTCAATTTGTGAAAAATAGAACTAAAATCCCTTTTCTCCACTCAGAGACACTGTTTTTCCAAAATTTCATCTTGTAGCTTCCAATTTATCATTAGAGCTAATCTGCATTTTGAAGCCATCAAGCAATTCGCTGATAATGTTGGTCCTAAAACTACACAAGCTTTAAAGACATCTTGGCACTGTCAAGCTTTGGAGACATAACTCAGTACCTTCACTCTGTAGAGGTCACCAAGAACATTCTTCTGCCTGAAAGCGTGGGTGCTATCAATCACTGATTAAAAAATGCCATCTCTTGCAAGACATGCTCAGGAGAGAGGACTGAGCAGAGTCATGATGAGGACAGTAAATGAACCTAAAGTTTGATTCAGGAAACAAGCTATCTCCTCTTTACTTCTTCTTCTTATTTTATTTTTTTATGAGGGGGTGGTATTTAGCCAATTTATGGAAGGGGGTATCCCTGCTGTGTGCAAAATCATCTGTTCAAAAGTGTTTACTATTGTACTCAATCTTTCGAGGTTCTGTACCTAAAAATCAATCAAGAAATAAATCTGTTAATTTTTTTTTTTTGGTCAAGTCATGAGGTTTGAACTCAGGGCCTGGGCATTGTCCCTGAGCTCTTTTTGCTCAAGGCTAGTGCTCTTCTATTTTGAGCCATAGCCCTACTTCTAGCTTTTGAGTGGTGAGTTGAAGATAAGCATCTCATAGGGACTTTTCTTCCCCAGCTGGCTTCGAACCACAACTCTCTGATCTCAATCTCCTGAGTAGCTAGGATTACAGGTGTAGCCACCCGTGCTCTGTTAAATATTTCTAATCATAGAAGCGTTTAAACTTAATGCAATCCAGTTTATCTTGTTCTTTTTTTGTAGATTATATTTTCTGTGTCATATCTAAGAAATTTTTCCAAACCTAGTTTCATAAAGATTACCTCTGTTTCCTCATAGATTTAAAGTTTTAGTCTCTATATGTTATGGATAAAATCTCTCTCTCTCTCCTTTCTTTCTCTCTTTAATTTTTCTTCAGACCTATCCAACTGTTTGTTGGTAGAAGAGCCTGTACCCTTACAGCGGTGTTAAAGCTAATTGCGTTTAGTACCTTTATTTCTATCTTTATTTCTAGTGTTAATCAGCTTCTGTTGCGTGACAAAATGCCTGATGCAATTAACTCAAATGAAGAAAAATTTTATTTTGGCCCACAGACTGAGTGGTTTCAATCCATGGTTACATGTCCCCCCATTGCTTCTGGACTTGTAGTGAGGTAGAATTTCATGGCGCAAGTGTTTGGCAGAGGGCAGGAAACACACAGGCAGAGAGAGAGAGACAGACAGATTTAGAAAGAGAGAAAGAGAGAGACAGAAAGAAATGCATAGAGAGGAATATAGAGAAAAATGATGGGGTCAGGGTTCCAAAAGCTCCTTCAAGTGTACACATCCAATGATAGAACCTCCTTCCACTAAAGTTTTTATTGTCTCCCAATACTGTCCAAACTGTTAGTCAAAACTTTAATATATGAATCTTTGGTATATACTTCAAATGAAAATGATGGTATTTCTGGGATCTCTATTCTATTGATGCAATGATCATGTCTTCCTTATTGTAGATTTACAATAAATCATAAATTAGCATGATGACTCAAGCCTTTAATTCTAGCAACTTAAGAGGCTGAGATCTGAGGATTGAAGTTTGAAACCAGCTTTGGCAGGGAAGTCCATGAAACTCTTATCTCCACTTAATCACTCAAAAGCCAGAAGTGGAGCTATGGCTCCAATGGTAGAGTGCTAGCCTTGAGTACAAAAGTCCATGCCCTGAGTTCAAGCCCCAGGATAGGCACCAAAAAAGTAATTAAAGTTTGCTTCTCAACCTGGAGCCAGTGGCTCACAGCTGTAATCTTAGCAGATCAAGAGGTTAAAACACAGAGGATGAGGTTTGAAGACACTCCAAGCAGAAAACTCTGCAAAACTCCATTCTCAAAATAACCCCCTAAAAACAAGACTGAAAGCATGGTTCAAGTTGTATAGGCTCAACAGAACAAGCTCGAGGCCTGGGTTCAAATCCTAATACCAGAAAAATAAAAGTGCTTTCTCCATGCTAGGATTGCGGTGTTTCTACAGGAATTTGTAATCAACTTGTCAATTTTTGCAACAAGAGCTTGCTACAGTTTTGTTTGGGATTTTGTAAAAGCTATAGATCAATTTTTTTTAATTGAGAAAATTGATACCTTGCTTAAGGCTATCTGGCAAATGTAAATCATTGCAGCTGGTCTTCTCTTTATATGCATGTAGTGGGATTTATAAAAGCAAACATATCTAGAGCACTTAAAACAATATATGGCATATGGTAAATGTTCTATCACTCCCTTCATATGAAATATCCATTGCCTAAAGAGCAAAATCCTAGACCCTTACCATTGCATCTAATATGCATTTTTACCTGGCTACTATCTTCCTTTCTTGCTTCATTTAGACATCCTGCCCTTTGGGTCCTAGCCCATGATCATGGCAAGGTATTCATTAAACCTTTCATGTTACTTTTGTCTTCTCATGAGGATCATTTATTATGAATTTTAAATTATTTTTATATGTGTTTCCAATTTATTTTAAAATTATTTTAAATTATAGCTTTATTATTGTCTTTGCATAGTTGTACAAAGGAGTTACTGCTCAGCATGCCAATTTATAAATACAATGCATCTTGATTGATATCACCCCTTTTGTCATTCTCTCCTATCCCTCCAAACTGAAGCCCTCCCTTCAATTTTCCTAGTTACATAGGTATGCATTGAACAAATAATTTAGTTTGTCTTTCCAGACCCCTATCAATTGTTGTTCCCCCATGAAATTGCTCTAAAACACTGCCATCTGATTTTTCTGTCTCTGAGTTATAATAATAATAATTATATATTCATAGAGAAAAAAATATATATGTAATTCAGTCTATACACTGCAAGTGAATTGTGGTTTTGGTAAGCATTCATACTCACTGTCTGTGTTGATAGGATTATTTTTAAATATAAAAGCCACAATATATTTCTATTTGGTAATACTTGTGATTTTTGGTTTTGGTTTTGCCACTGGAGTTTGAGCTTGAATAGCAGAACTTTGAGACAATAAAACTCTTAATTTTTGCCCAGTAGGAAAATAAAAACAAGACAGAACTGTAAAAGCGTCTGGCACAAAGCTAAAAGGGAATCCCTCTCTTCTGGACTCTTGGCTGCAGCGAACTGTGGCGGAACAGACAGGACGCCGTTTAGCAATAGCTCACCCTAAGGCATTGCCAAAGAAGCCCTCAATAAGAGAATGGACTGCTTGTTATGGCAATGCTGAAGGATATGAGTGAAACCGAAAGGAGGCACTCAAATAATGCTCTGTGCAACCTCAAAGGGCCACCACAGTTCCCCTGTGTTTAAGAGGACCCCCACGTCCAGGAAAAAAAGATTTCAGTCTGGAAATAACCCCTAGCTAAAGGCAAGAGTCTCCCCAGGGAAAGGCCCAGCAGGAAATGCCTCTTTGCCTGGCAGCAGAGTTCAACACTTCAAATTCTCAGAGCTATGTGTTTGTGGTTTACCTAAAGGTGGGTAAATTCTGCTTTGGACCCACACCTTAAATAATTAGCTTTTCCAGTGGTAAATTTTGCAATTAGACCAAACTGTTTACCATCAAGTATATGGAATGCAGCTTTGACAAGCAAAATTTTCCATAATTCAGGTCTAGAAAAATTATCCCTAATCCAGATGTGAACAAAAATAAATTGAGAACATAAAATATTTTAAGTCCAGTCCCATGATAGGCTAAACCCAATATTATGGTGAACCAGAGTCCCACTTTGGAGCAAAGTACTTTCCTGCGTGAAGTAAATAACTTCTTCCTAAGCATGAAATGTTACTCTCTAGAGGGCATTTTAGTTGCCTAGAGTTTCTGTAAGATTGAGATTGTTTAGCAAGTTTGAGTTGAATCTTATTACTTTTTCCATCTCTTGGGTTCTAGTCTAAATAACACTTAACCAGTGCTTTTTTATTTTTTATTTTTAAATAAATTCTGTCCAGTTTGATTCTTCAAAAGTGATGTGAATTATTTTACTAAAGTACAAAAAAGAGGTTATATTTTAAAAGAGACAAGACTCACGACCTAGGGAAAAAAACACCCAAACTTGAAATCAGAAATTACAAACAGAAAAGTTTACACGTATTACAACATAAAAATGTTCGGGTTTATTTCCACCTGTTGCAACTCACTGAATGTGAAATCAAGGCCTGGAGACTATCAAAAGGCTATATTAACAATGTTCCACTGGTAACAGCATTCATCAGCCTCGAAAGAAAGCATTGGCTTTGCTTGTCCTGTTTTTCTGTGAGACTCATACAAAGAGGATTAAGTGTTTACAACCAGGAACTCCGTATTCATGTGATACAGTAAATAATGGAACTAATAATTCATGCCAAATTAAAATATAGATTTTCAAAATATATTTACTGTGTGAATGAAATAGAGGAAGCTAAATAGTTTAGCCCATATGGGTTTCATTATGATTTTTCAACTATAATTAACAAGTAAATTTAAGAAAACAGAGTTCTTTATTCCCAGTAATATTTTCAAACTGATATGTTTTCATATCTTCAATAGATGTCAAAAAATCTCAGCTTAAAATTAGAAGGCCACTAAACTTGAAGCTTCTAAAAGACACATTTATCACATTCATTTATTCATATAATTTTCTTTCTTTTTCTGGTTTGTCAGTTATTGAAAAATATGTCAACTGCTTGAACTAGGATTGTGGATTTATCAGCCACTTTGCATAATTTTTTCCTCATTTTGCTTTATTTATTTAGAGCCTACATTGAAACGTAATTATATTCAAGCATGATTGCATACCTCAGGGAGATTCGTGTTTTAGAATTATTATATTTTCCTAATAAATTAAGGGTATCAGACTCTTACAGATTACTTAACATGTGTTTTGGTTTGGACCAACATACCCCCGAACTCTGAAGTGGGAAGAATTTAGTATCCCAACAAGGAGATTGTGGAATGTAGCCTTTTAATGAAGTCAGTAGCAATCTCACTGTCCCAGGCAAGCTTTGGAGAAAGGGCATCTTGGGTTGGGGGGGGGGGTGGGAGGAAAACACATACCTCATACCATCAGTTCCTTTAATTCTCTTTTGTTCCTCCAGTTTTAATATATGTAGACATGATTACTCTGAACTTTCAATGACAGCATTTATTTATTTATTTATTGTGGGGTGGTGGAGAAAAGAAAGACTCTATGATCAGACTATGTGTACTATGCTGATGCTTCTCCTCCTCCTCCTTCTTCTTCCTTTTCTTCTTCCTCTTCTTCTTCCTCTTCTTTTTCTTCTTCCTCTTCTTCTTCTCTTCTTGCAATAGGATCATTTTCTATTATAAGTTAGTTTGATGGCCTTTATGAAGTTCTTGATGGTTTTATATATAAATATTTCATATTATTTTATTCAGTGAAATCTTAAGACTAAACAAAATGGAAAAGTCTCTATTCTCCTTCCAAATAATAAAACAATATTTAAATGCTACTGTTTACTTTGTATTCATTTTACAGGTAGTAATACTTTAATTATTTGTATTGTGAGTTACACCACAAAATTAATAATTATTTTATATGATGCCTTACTATTTAAATTAGATTCACCTATTTACTCATTTAATTTTTGCCTATTATTATTTTTCATTTTACTCCTTTCTCCTGGTTCACTATTCTTCTTTTAGTACTGTAGGGCTGATTTGTTAGGGATATCAATCCCATCCACCAGAGTGCTAGGATTATGTCATGACCCACCACATCCATTGTAGAATTTTTGTGACTTTGATGAGGCCTAAAATAATCAGCAGTTTTTTCTGTTAGCCAGATTTTTGTCCTTGTGACACAATACCTGACATAATGTAGGGGAGGAGAAATTTATTTTGGCTCACAGTTTCAGAGATTCTAGTCCGTGGATTTTGACTTCATTGACTCTGGACCCATGGAAAGGCAAAATAATAATAAAAGTGAAAACCTATGGCAGAGACTACTCATCTCATGGTAGACAGAGATAAAAAGACCATTCCCAAGGACAGATAATCAACAACCCACTCCCTTCTGCTAGGCTCACCTCCTAAAGTTACTGAACTCCCCCAAATAGTGCCACTATCTCCAGACAAGGACCAGTTCTTCAATCCATGAACCTGTTGGGGAACACACCAAACTGTAACATATTCTTTAATAGTTTAGGGGTTTGGGTACCAATTTAAGTATTTGCTTGACCTAAAATCACAAAGATTCTCTGTTTTTAGGTGGATGCTTTTTTGTTGTTGTTGTTCTTACCTTTTATTTTGAGTCAACCTTTTGTAAGGTATAAGGTAAGGGACCAGAAATTAATGGTGCACCTCATCTACTTGAGCCTAAAATATTATGAAAGATGTCTTTTGTATCCAGACGAAAAAAGAGAAAGAGAACAGAATGGATAGAAAGCTAAATACTGGAATATCAACTGCTGTGCCCTGCACCCCAACTGATTTATCCTGCAAAAGTACTGATTTTAAATAAAAAATGACTAGCCACTTGATTGGGAAAATACAAAAACTTTTTCATTGCTTGGCAGAGATAGCAGGTATGAACGTATTATAGACAAGAAAATCATTGTGTATGTATCTTTCCTATAAGACACAGCTAGCTATAAGTGAATCCATATATGTGCTATAGGTGAATCTATATATGACCATGGATCATAACAAATAATAGTTACACCAATTCATAAGATTTCAGTGTTTTAAATTTTTTAGTAGGAACTTAAGAAAGAGATGCCACTTTTATTCTTAAAAATACGTAGCAACTAGAACACTCTCAATCTTTGGCTCCTGTTGAGGAGTTTGAATGGACAAAAGCTTCTGTCATACACACTCACTGCCATGAGTGTTCCGTTTTTTCATGGGTCCAGAATCAATGAAGCCAGGACGACGGCAAAGATCTTTCTCCTATTCCCTTAGCTTTGTTCTTTATATCCAGTTCTTTTTGGTGTAAATACTCTTCTCTGTTCCTTATTGATGCTGCAAATGACCTCACTCTGTAGGAAACTGAAACTATCTTACCAAAGGAATTTTCTTTTGATAACCTTGTCTTAAAAAATAGTTCAGCCAATGCCTAAAGGAAGAATTCTTTTCTTTACCCTAATTGAGAACAAACACTGCTTGGAGAAAAAAAAAAAAAGATTTACAAGATTCGATTCTTGTCCTAAAGGAATTTATAATTTAGTTAGAGTTGGGAGGTGCATAAAAAAGAAAAAAGAATGAGCCAAAGTAAGAAATATATTGTTTCATAATAATTTAAGAAAGGTAGACGTCACTGTGGAAGGAGGTTGGGTTGAAACAGACCTTGAGACAATGCATTGAAGAATATTCCAAATCAGTGTAAAAGAAGGCAGTGGAAAAGGAAAGACTTAAAAAGGATCATTCCTAGAGGGTTGTTAGAGAAGTGGACATAAAATTGGAATAATAGAGGAAAAGTAGATAAAAGAGCTTGAACTTTTCCATTACGAGGTAAGGTGCCAATATAAATTCTTAACCGGATGAAAAAATGTAAAAGCATGAACTGAATAATTGACCCAGAGGTGGATATTAGGATGCAATGATGCAGAGAAGGGAGAGCATTTCAGCTAAGTAGGAGACTGTCTGTTGTCAAGATGAAAACCCTGAAATTATAAGGATTTAAGGTAGTATGATAATGATAAAAAAAATACAGAGACAGATACAATGACAAGGAAAATGGTTTGTGTTTCTTAACATTTAAATATTTGATTGTTAGAAAGCTAAGAAACACTTCTTAATATAAGAAATTGTACTTATTAATTGATCACCACAGCAGATCTATGTAGTACATAGTGTAATGTGTATGTATGCATGACTCTGTGTGTGTGTGTGGGGTTGGTAGTGGGGTTTAAACCCACAGCCTTTCAGTCTTGCTTAGCTTCTTGCTTAGCTGTTTTGTGCAAGGCTTGATCTCTACCACTCAAGCCACAGCTCCATTTCCAGCTTTTTGCTGGTTAATGGGAGAGAACAATCTTAGATTTTTGTTGTCCTAGGCTGGCTTTGAACTGTAATCCTCAGATCTCAATCTCCTAAGAAACAAGGATTACAAGCATAATCCTAACGATATAATAGGGTGCACCCTAGTATAGCCATAATATTCTTATGAATTCTCCAAATTTGACTACTAAGTACATCATTCATATATATGCATCAATCAGTTCACTAGGGTGCCAAAAGAGAGCTCAATGACAGTTCTCAGAATTAATATAACTGATATTAGCATGGACCCATCTAACATTTCCCCTCCTTTCTCTCCTTACTTGAATTCATGTCACTAAAATGCAATAGTTGAAGTTAAAAAAGAATATTGGGAAACTGTAAATTTGCTCCAGACATCAAAATGACAGAAAGTCAAGCTATCTCCTAGCACTGATGGATGGGTTGGTTTTGTCTTGCCAAAGGTTAAGTCTGTTGCATGCCTACTTATTGACACAGTGTCCTTTGTCTCCAGAAGTCAGATGTTGAAAACATGTTTTTACACGGTCTGAGCATTTGAATATTCAAACCAGGGCTGAAATTCTTTCCTGTCCTTTTCTTCCTTTTACCACTCTGCAAAATCATTAGATTGCCAGGTAAGTTTGTCTACTCCTGGTATTTCAAAGAGTACTAGTGAATTTCCTCCTTCTCAGGTAAGACTATTTTTCAACTAGGTTGTGTTTTATCTGCAAGTTTTGCTGAAAGTGCTTTTATGCTGGTGCAAATCTAGACAAAGAAAACTTTTATGCAAAATAAACATAATACAGCATTACTGAGCCAGGATTTCTTTGCAGGACATGTTCCTTAGGCTATTTCTGTGTGGTTATTTATGGACGGCTGTTTATCCCCCGGAGCCTGACTTCATCTCTTGGTACAGTGAAACGAGTCTGTGTATATTGGTCTGCCACCCCTGGGAATGGCTAGATGTCAAATATTTTACCCCTGTGGGATTGAACAGAAATCAGAGATGTGCAGAAAAAAAATAGAAGTCAACTGCAGTGTCCCCAGGAATTAGCAAAATTTCAACGCAAATGAATTTTAAAGGAAAACACTCAAATAAATGATAGCTCAATCTAGCTTTCTTTATTAGAATGAGGGGAAGCCCTCAGATAAACACATTTACTTCAGACAGAGGAGTATTTTCATCATTAGTGTCTCAGACCCCAAACCCACCCAGTTCTCTCACCTGGCTGAATCCCAGGCCCAGAGGGAGGGGATTTAAATTTTTATTCTTTTAAATGAAAGCGGATGCTGCACTTTGTTTTTCAAGCCTGCATTTTAAATCAGAGAAGCAGGCAAAAAAAAAGGAAAAATAAAAAGAAAGGAGAGAGAGAGAGAGAGGGAGGGAGAAACAACCAGCCAAGTATTACTTTGATAGTTATGCAAACTTATAAAACTTAGTAATCAAAGCTCAGCATTCAGCTCCGTAGATAATCACACAGGAAAAAAAATCAAGAAAGTCTCAAATAAGTTTACTGTCTTCTGTTAACTCCTCATTTCAAGCTGTGTGTCTGCCTCCTCCCCCAATACCCCAAACAGACATTTCCTTGGACATTGTACTTCCTGTATTGTCAAAAACAAAGCTACATTTAAAAGGTTGATTCAAATAAAAACCCAGCTACAAAAGGGCTTATAAAATAATCATAGTCATGAACAGCCAGGAAAGAGGACAGCCACTAAAACTGTAAAGGGAATACTTCATGGATGGCCTTGCTTTAAATAAAGTTCACATGAGCTATGTAACATTAGATGCTTTTAAAATCTGGAGGACCGAGTAGAGAAATGTTTATGCATTTCTCTTTCATTGCATAAGGGTTTTATTCCCCCTTTTTTTCACTTTGCTAGGTCTGGACTGAAAACTCTCCTGCTTGCACATATTGTACTGTGAAGTTTACTTTGGTGATTTTATTTTTCTTTGAAACTTTTGCTCTATCAAGAGACCAGCATGATTCGATCTCTAGCTAAACCCCAAAGTGACAACAAATTAGTTTTGATCTGCTGTATCTCAAAACCAGTATTCCTTCACAATATTATCAAGAGCATCTTATTATTAATACTTGAGGAAGCCTGGAGGCTGCCCTGCCCTGGATAAGAATGACAAGGATGGCATATACCACATTTCAAAGCAAATGTTTGGCAGCTTTGCCATCTTCAAGTTTGGCGTGAGGAGAATATACTCAACAAAGGGGCATTACTTTTAATTGCATTTTAAAATATAAGTCTCTGCAGACTTGAGAACTGTGTACCCCTGGAGGCCTTTGTGCCCCTTTTTGCACCAGCAGGGGTGCGGTTTCTACAGCAGGCTTTGTTTTAATTAGTGCATCAAGCCGCCTTTCCCCCTCCTCCTTTCAATGCTTGCAGTTTACAATGGTCCCTTAACCCCCTCAGCCAAAAATTGTTACTAAGAAAAATTCCACAGATACACCAAGAAAAGGGTCAGACAGAAACTGTGCTTTTAAAAAGAGCTTTTCCTTTTTTTTTCCCAAACTGACTCTAGGCAGAGTTGTCCGCAGGGGTGAAATGCTGAGCTATTATTGCGCGAATGAGTTTCAGCTCCTGGGATGTCCCCCAAGGTTAACAAGCTAGTTCAGTTAAAAATAACAGTAAATTCTTCTCCCTGCCCCTTACCCCTAAAGGGGATGGGAGAATAACACATCCACATTTAAATAACATGAAAGATATGGTTTAAAGCGCAAAAACCAGGATATTAAAAAAATGAGAGGTTACAGTCCTACGTTCAAGTGAGGTTTTGAGAATGAATGCAATACAGACTCAATGGCTCAAGTTTGGATATGGCTTTAAGCAGCGTTTACAGATCTTTTGTGTCTTTTGAGGCAGGCCTACTCCTGAAGCCGTATAAGTAGAAAGAAAAAATACAAAAACAATTTAAGGTGGAGATGCCAAGCTCTAGTAGGAAAGCATCACCTCTGACAAACGTTTATTTAGCTTTAGCCAAGAAAAGCATTTGGTTCTACTGTACTTAGCAGAACCTTTGTCATCTGATTAATTGTGTATTGGGACTGTCTGTGTTTTCTGCTTTCCTTTCTTATTTTCACCTTGGACATGCCACAAATACAGGTCTTCATTTTCACTGCCATCATGTCCAACTGTCATGTTTTTCCTTTTAATTAAAAAAAAACCGATGCCCGCATGTAAGTTTTTGCAAAATATTAAAATCCAAAGCTCTTCGGACTTCTGGATTATAACAACTGTGAAGGTGTCACTAGAGGCTCTAAGGGCCAATGGCTGGGTGTAGATCAATGTTTTCAGAAGGAAAAAGGCTGGCTCTGGTCTCAAATTCCTCAATTCCTTTAAGATGTACAATTATTCAGATTAAGTACTTCTCCAATGAGGATTTAAAATTGAGGCATTTTCAAATTAAAATTTGTAGAATGTTTACAATGTCAAACTACATAGAACTCATTGTGTTTGTGCATATTTTAAAATGAAAAAAATTAATTTAATGGTGTTTGAGGGGGAAAATGTTATTTGCTACATTATCCATGGGATTGGCATTCTCATATGATATCAAATAAGCTTCATTTATCCATTGGAAAACTCATATAGTTTTTAAGCAATTATGAGTATAATTTTATCTCCATTAATTTAAAAAAATGATTCCAATTTGCTTCACTCTAGCTCCAATTTGTCATAGGCACTTTAAACTGAACTCTTAAATTCTGTCATCTTCTGTTTTTAAAAAATAGTGCTACCATAGCCCTACATCTAACTTAATTTTTCTGGAGCTAAAGAAGAAAAAAGTCCACTTTTTATGTATTTCTTAGTAAAAATTATAAGAAACTTCCTATTGGAGGCCTCCACCACATTTTGGTCAAATGTGGTAACCAGGACTTTCTAGAGGTAGATGTATATCCACAAGAAACAAGCTGGTTTACTCTGGTCCCATCATGAAAAAAAAACAAAACAAAACGAAAGAGCTCTGTATTGGCCCTCTAGATTCCTTAGTGACTTAAAATTTTATTTATTTATTTATTTATTTATTTTTGCCAGTCATGGGGCCTGAGCGCTGTCCCTCAGCTCTTCAGCTCAAGGCTAGCACTCTACCACTTGAGCCACAGCGCCACTTCTGGCTTTTTCTGCTTATGTGGTGCTGAGGAATCGAATCCAGGGCCTCATGCATGCAAGGCAAGCACTCTACCACTGAGCCACCTTCCTAGCCCGTGACTTAAAATTTTTGATAGCTCTGTTATCATGCCAAGAGGATGGCAATGACCAACACTTTCACACTAGTAAGATTTTTTGTAGGTGGATTTCATAAAGTCATCCTACAGTGTTTTACTATTTGGTATCTTCAAAGTGCATTTTAAATGATGCCCAGAGTGGCTTAAAGAGTCAATCTGTTGCCAGAAGAGAGAAATCATCTGTCTCACACAAGAACTAGACCTCCCAAATCAGATTTAGTGAAAGCCATTCCTTAATTAAAGAATTAGACAGCTTTGGTTGGGCGCAGGTGGCTTATGCTTATAATCCTAGTTACTTAGAAGGCTGAGATCTGATGATCATGGTGTGAAGCCAGCCCTGGCAGGAAAGTCCATACAACTCTTCTCTCCAATTAATCACCAAAAACTGTGGCTCAAGTGGTAGATCATTAGCCTTGAGAACAAAAAGTTCTTCAGGAACAGTTAGTTCTTAAGCCTTGAGTTCAAGCCCCAGGACCAGCACCAAAAAAGTAGAAAGAAGGAGAAGTAAGAGGAGGAGGAGGAAGAGGAAAAAGAGGTAGTGGTGGAGAACAGTAACAACAACTAGCCAGCTTTATTGACATGAGACACCCTGCTGTCTTACATCGTCCAAGGAAAGGATACCTTCCTGAAGTGCTGGAGATAGATAGGAATAGAGTATGCTTCAATAGGGCACTGCCACATTAACAGCTGTGTGATCTGAATAGGACCAGATAATAATAATATCCCTTTTTTTAAGTTCCATTTTTGTTACTTATATGGTAAAACCAACCTTGTAAAATGGAACTACAGAAAATAGCACAGAATAGTCATCAGAGTGACTGCAATTCAATAATGGTAGCTATAATGATTATTTTTTTATTGTTCTGTTACTGCCATTTTACTTTGCATGTTCTACCACATTCCAAGTAGCTAGGATTACAAGCGTGAGCCACCAATGCCTGGCAATATTAGGCATTTTTTATTTTCATTTTTGATAGAAAATAAAGCATGATTCTAAAATCGAAACATAATTGTCCAAATAGTGAGTCTGAGGACAGAACTGAAGGGGATATTGGAAACCTGGGTTTCAATTCCATATTTTTGGAATGGTGATTTAAGCCTCCCATGTGGAGACACAGAGCCAAGGTGACCATAAATGAAATTATCTCCAGAGACTAGTGGCTGGACATTGTCTAAATCCTATCATCTAAGAGCATCAGCTCCATTCCTTCCTTTCCAGGAGCAAAATTCCAAGGAATGCAATGGACACTCTGGACCCCGAGAATACCACTAAACCTCTTTACTCTTCAACTGAAAATGGGGTTCACCCTGCTCAGGTTTTTAAGGACACAAGGGTTGACAAAAAAGACCTCTTTATAAGATGTTCTCTCATGACAAAATCATTTCAAAAATATAATGATGTACGTATATTTCTTGCTCAATCAGAAAATGAATAGGAACATTTTTGTTGTTGCTTATTTAGGCATTCAAGATTTTATTTTTCATTTTTCTCTTTGTACATTTTTCTTTTCTTTAGTTTTTATGATATTTAAGTAGTTGTACCAAGTAGTTGCCATTTAACAATGCAGTTCATGAATATCTTATTTTTTATTTCGCATGTTCTATCAACAAATGTTGAATGATTGTATCATTTTATCTTTCATTTAGGCACACTGAAAAAGTGAGCCAATAATCAGTATAGACTTTCCTTCCTCCACAACAGTGAAATCAGATTCACTGGAATAAATGGAATCAATCTCAGTCCAAATGCCAGACATGAGTGCATGGGCAGGTATGTTTGAATCCTGATGAGAATTGGATTGTAACAGAAATATAAGGGAAACAGATAAGTCGTAGTTTGACTCTTCAAGACAACTTGAAATGTTTTGTCTCAATATTCCAAAAACTTTCATTCTGAACATTCTGCTTACTAAAACAGTCCTTTATGCATTTTTCATCCCAAAATCTATTGTATCCTGTGCTTCACAAAGAGACTTTCATGGAACTCTGAGTCTGAAAAATGTTCAAAGAAAATATGCAAAGAAAAATAAACCAAAATAAAAGCTTTCTTGTATCATGTTTGGTATAAGATTGACTGTGTTCACCCATTTGGGCTGCTTAAAAAAAGTACCTTAGATTGAGTAGTTTATAAACAATAGAAATTTATTGTTCACAGTTTCCTACACTGACAATTTCAAGGCAGCAGATTCAGTGTCTGGGGAGAAATTGTCTCTAGAGATGGCACCTCCTATAAACTCTTGTGTCCTGCAAAGATGAAAATGCTCTCCCTAAGTATCTTTTATAAGATATTGATCTCATTAATGAAGACATTGCCTCATGACAAAGTCACCTCTATTTCTATTCCCTTGACAGGTTTAAACATGAATTGGGAGCACTTATATTCAGAGCATAGTGTACTCGTAAATAAATCCAGTCAGCTTTCTGTATTTTAATATATATTAGAGATTTTCATATTTTAACATGCCTCATGAACTTTAGAAGAAGATGTACTAGGCAAGAATTTGCCAAATTTATTACGCCATGTTATTATTCCAAAGAGTATCTCCTAGAAAAACATAGTGGATCACAAAGCAGGGGACTCTGGTTTGGATATAAGTATTTTAAAAATCTAAGTTTATGGTTGAGTAGCTTGTGTTCGCATAGCATAAAATCATTTATCCTTGCATTATTCCCTATATTGATTGGACACAAAAAGTGACAGATGTAGGAAGGCAAAGATGAGAATGTAGCTGAGTAGTATATAAGCTCTTAAATGGTCCCATCAGAAAATGAGCTCTTTGTTGGGGAACTCATAGACATTTTGAAAGCCATAGATGGAAATTGAGGTGAGAAACTGGTAATGGATCTGACAGAGGTAAATACAATCATTGGACCCACAAATCATCTAGTCAAATGCACCTGGAAAATATCTTCTGTAGAAGTTTCAGAGATATAAAAGAAGCAACCAAAAGTTCTCTATGAAAAAGAACAGTCCAAACATAGCTGCATCTTGATATTTTAAAAATGTGTACGTTTACTCCATTTTGAGTTTTCCCCATATATAGAAATAACATGTTCAAAGTATGGAAGATTAAAAAAACAAAATAGGAACAAAATAAGAATTGTCTCTTCACCCCTCAGCTATTTGATATATATTTGTTTAACCTTTTTTCTATATTCATAGATACATATATCCAAGTGTATTCAGTGTATATAATGATCACTTGCTTTCACTTTATTTTGTATCGTTAGGAATTCTTCTAAAAGTCTTTGATATTGTCATGGCTGCAAAGTACTCCATCATACAGATAAATGGTCATTTCTGGTGTTGGACACTTAGATTGTTTCTAACTTTTCATAATATTATAAATAGAGCTATTGCGGATATCCAGGCACATAAATCTTTGTCTGCGTGTGTTTATTTCCTTAGGATTCCTAGAAGTGGGATTATTGTGTCTAATGGCATGGATTTTTTTCAAAGCTCTTTATATACTAAAGCTCAAGAGCTTGCCATAATATTTATATCGATTTATGCTCCCATTACATAAGAAAGCAGACAATGGAGTAATGGCTCTGGTAGTTTGGTATCTCAAACTACAAGTATACAAAGGTTGTCTTTGCTCTGAATTTTATGAAGTAAAGAAAGAACTTTACTAGAATTATTATGCTCATACTCTGTACTATCTATTTATTATATACACAAGGCAATTGATAATTAAGCTACATAAGAAAGTTAACAATCTGTAAGTAATAAAGATGAATAAGTGGCTTTAATTCTGACATTTTTTAAAATAATGACTCCATGAAGCCTCTCTCCTCCTATTCATGTTGTTATATTTTGAATGTTTTGGTTCCCAGTTGGTACAGCTCTTGGAAGGCTCTGCAAGGTGTAGACAGTTGGGCCTTGCTGGAGGAAGTAGTTTACTGGGGTTCAGGACTTTGGAAGTTATAGCTTGTCTCTGATCCCTTCCTCTGACTTTGCCTCCTGACACTCAGGAGGCAAGTAGACTTCCACACACTTCTGCCTTCCTTTTATTTCACTTCACTATAGGCCAAGAATCAACAGAGCCAGGGACTATGGAATGAAACCTTGAGCCAAAATGAGAGTAATTACCTTTAAGGTGTTCATGTTGCGCATTTTGTTTTCAGGGATGAGAAAAGTAACATGTAACTATGTTGGGGTTTCTACTTCGAGGACCTTATCACAAACTTCAAGGTTTGCTTATACATTCCTTGAAAATGCTGTCTTTATTACAATGCTTGTCTAATTGAGCATATGCTTCCTTCTCTACCTTCCTAGAAAATACCTTTGCATGTATTGTTCGTTTCCTTCAGCATATTTTTCTGGATTTGCTTGCTCATGTTCTTCTTTCTTCTAGTTCTCTAGTCAAATATCCTCTAACATATGAAGCACTCTTCTTGTTCCACTCCTTAAACTACTTGTTTTTTCATATTATGTATTTGTTTTCCTGTTTAAATACTGTTCTCCTTCAACTCCCAGTAAAAATTAAAGATAGGGTTGGAATTATGCATGTCTTATCTATGCCCCTAACCCCAATGTGTCTGTAGGGTCTGGCACATAAAATCATTTATCCACACCTCTAGCTTCCATCATAAAAGAGCTGTTAACCCATCACACTTGCAAATGAAAACATTTGAGTGATTTTGCAATTGTCCATATTTCTAAGTTCAACATTCCAAGTTTGCTTCATTCCTGTATCACGTATTTTTTCTCCCCTATGGGATCAGAGGTTTTAGGCCCAGGCAATGTGAAAGAAAGAAAGAGCACTTAAACACCATTTAATGAGAGGAGTCATTTCCTGCCTTACATCTAATCTGTAATTGATCTCCCACTGAGCAGAAATACGAATACTACAATGCTTTCTGGTCCACCCTTTTTACATCTGTCATGGCTCAAGGGTCTTATTATTTACTTATGTTGAATCTGATAGCACAAGGCTGGACAAGAAATTTGTTCTAGAATAGATGTGTGGTGACAGGTATTGTAGGGGAAGCAGACATGAGGATCTGGTTAACATGACTAATAGCTTTAAAAAAAAAACAGAAACACAGAAGTTGCCACTCAATTTTCCATTCAGAAATAAATATCACTGAGTCCTTTATATCAGAGGCAGTAGGCTTATAACCTACAGGGTTGCTTCAAGTTGGGCAAAATTTGATCATTCCATGCAATACTTTTGTTGTGGTTGCTGTTGTTTGCTTTATTAATTTAGTCAAGACACAAAAGTTGGAAGTTTATTTTATAAATACTCACATTTTAATTTTCACTTGAAAAATATTATATATATTATTTATATATATATATATATATATATATGTATACGTGTGTGTGTGTGTGTGTTTTGTTGGATGTTTGAGACAGACTACCAGATTCTGATATCATCCATCCTATCCCAATCATTCTTCAAGAAACAGGGGAACATTTTTCTACCTTTATCTTATTTGTTATTCATAATAATGGTCTGGACACCACAAGTGCTTGAATGGGAAATTTCCACTTTAAACTTTGTACAGATGACCTGATTTCAAATTTTCTTAATTCTGATTTCTCTCCTCTGAACAAAGTTTGTAGTCTTTTTGTGTCCTGTAGGTATCCAGAAATAAGTGTAATGTTTCTGAGGTTGTACAGCCAAAATTTATTAGAACAACTTGATATGGATCAAATTGTGTCTCCTACTCCCCTTCCAGTACCCCCCTCCAATTCATATCTTTTCTTTTCTTTGTTTGTTTTGTTTCAAGACAGGGTCTCATTGTACAGTCCAGGCTAGCCTAAAACTCACAACTTTCCTGCATCAGCCTCCAGAGTACTGAGTTTATAGGTGATAGCACCATGGCTAGCTCTTTATGTTGAAGTCTAACCCTTCAGGTGGCTGTGACTATTTCAAAATGGGACCTCTAGAAGGTATTGAGATTTAGATTGGGGTGCCATCATTTCTCTTTCAAGAAGAGACACCAACCAGCTTCCTTTTCTCTTCTCTCTCTGCCATGTGAGGAAACAGCAAGAAAGAGGCCAGGAAGAGGCAAATGAAGTGGAGATAATCTGACCTCCAGAACCATGAGAAAGCAAATTTCTGTTCTTCAAGACATCCAGTCTGTGCTTTCAGATACAGCAATCCAAACTTACTCATATACCAGTGGAGTCGAAGAATTATTTCAATGATCTTAAGCTGCCTATGAGACAAAGGGTAAAATAAATCAGATGAGAAACACAAAAGGATTCTCCAACATGCAGCTCAACCACAGCTCCTTTATCTGGTTATTTAGCTGACTTTCTCAGCACTACAAGTTAACTTCCATGTCTCTAGTCATCTACTTTTCAACTGTGTGCTGTTGAACACTTCTGTATCTTTTGGGCCTCAATTTTCATATCAATAATGAAAATGATTGTGCTATAGTTCTATAACTATATGACTAGTGTGTTGTATTCCTATGATATAAAATAAAAGTATTAAGACAGCTTGTTACAGCTCTGATGATAATTGTGTTGGTTTAAAGCATGTGTTTAGAATTTTTTTGTCTCTAATTTTCCAAAGCTTTGGCATATTCTCAAACTTAGTGCACATACTCTCTCTCTCTCTCTCTATCTCTCTCTGTCTCTCTATCTCTCTGTCTCTCTCTCTCTCTCTCTCACTGGCAATTTTCAAGATAGGGGTTCAGTTTATGCCTGAATTGATCTGGACTTCAGCGTTCCTGTTTGTGTTTCTTTTTGTCACTAGAATGGCAGGAGCACACCACTGAGACCAGCTTATTGAGATGGAGTCTAATGAACTTTCATTGCCCTGGCTGGCCTTGAACCTTAATTTCCTATCCCACCTCCATTGTAGCTAGGAATGCAGACTTGAGTGAGTACACATGGCACTGATATTCTAATTTTATATTTAATTATTTGGTTTTTTTTTTGTTTGTTTGCTGTGGTACTAAGTGTAGAACTCAGGGCCTCACATTTGTGAGACAGGCATTCTGCCATTGAAGCCATGCATCCCTCCCCCTCCTTTTTTGTGTGCTGGTACTTTTCAGGGTAGTGTCTCACTTTATACCTAGAACTCTGGGCTGTGATACACTGACTTGCACTTTCCCATGTTGATGGGGATGTTGAAGACAACCATGTACCACTGTGCCCAGTTATTGTGTTTGCCTGGTAGCTAGGCTAATAGATGCCTTTCTTTGTGCCCTGCCATTGATTGAGATGGAGCCCTGGCTGGTCTCAAAATGTAATCTTCCACTCTTGGCCTCCCTAGTAGCTAGGATTACAGGCTTGAGCCACCATACCAAGCTATGGCACTCTTAAAGGTTTATGTACTTCTGAAGGCTCCAGGTCAGAAAACCTTTTGCCACACACTTTTTCTAGCCTAAACTTAACCAGATATATTTTTTTCTGCTTTATGCACCTCTACTTTTCTTTCTTGGTATCAAGTATGAAAGAAAAATAGTTAATTGTTCAGCCCATTCTACTATTGTCTGTCATGTTTCCCTCTGGATTATTTAAGCCCATGGAATTCGTCTTTTCATTTGGTTTACGTGTGTATTTGTTGTGATTCTCTTACTCCTTTGTTCCTAATACCTAGGGCATTCCATTTAAGTATGCTCAGCATTTCTGTCCCCTAATTACCAAGTTACAAAAGATTACATGGCAATATAGAAAAGAGGATCTAAACATTGACTTAGAATGGTTATATTTTCTCTACCTTTTGAGACTAGCAATCTTAAGCTAAGAAGGTCAGAAACTGGCCAGATGCTTTGCTTTTAGCCAAATTAGATTTCCAGTAAATACTTCTAATCTTTCCTAGATACTTTGATTTTAGTGAAATGCTATTATATACTCAATGACCGATCAATATAAGCTTTAATAATAGTTAAGAGAAAGGGTAATTATAGTCTGGAATTGTCAGCTGAGGATTCTATTTAAAGAAGACATTCAGAATGCAGGAAAATGGAATGTCCACTTACTTTATTTTCATTAATTCCAAGCCCTCTCAAAGCAATCACAATTTAAATTGTGCCTAGCTGTAGATGCCAGAGGTGGTTTTGTGAAACCCTAAAATGACCATTGACCAAATGTTCTGACCTCCTCCAGAAGCCCCTTCCATCCCTGTAGAAAAACTGAACTTTCTGTGAGAACTGAGAGGTCAAGAATGTATGATTCCTCAGGCTCAAATTTTCTTAATAGAGACCCAGAAACACAACAAATCAAAGAAAGGTTGGACAAATGGGATTGCATGAAATTGCAGAGCTTCTGCATGGCAAAGGACA
>NW_012267269.1:397348-402120 GCF_000151885.1 Dipodomys ordii
ACTATGTTTATTTCAGCCTTATTTACCATAGCTAAGATATGGAACCAACTCAGATGCCCCTCAGTAGATCAATGGATCGAGAAAATGTGGTATATATACACAATGGAATTCTATGCCTCCATCAGAAAGAATGACATTGCCTGATTTGTTAAGAAATAGAAAGACTTGGAAAAAATTATATTAAGTGAAATAAACCAGGCCCAAAGAAACATATGTCCCACGGTTTCCCTTATTTGCAATAACTAGTATATGTCTGAGACAAATAGAAACTGTCAGACAAGTTGATATTAGGGAAATGAACCCCAAGACAGGTATTCAAATGTTTTTTCTTTCATGTGATTGTTTCTAACATATTTATAAGATGATTTCTTTTTTTCTTTGTATGTCCCTCCCCATGGTATAACCCCTGCTTTCACTGTATTTGCTGTTGGTATAATTTGTGTAGGGGAAGGGAAAAAACAAATTGTTTAAATAGGGATACAGGTGGACCCATTGCAACAATGAGATATACAGTCATTATGTCGAAAAACGAACTTTGCAACTTTGGTGGGGGGGAGGAGGTTGGGGGGAGATGGGAAGGGATGGGAAGGGGAAACAAAGGAGGAGGCAATAATGCTTGATAAGAAATGTACTCATTATCTTGCCCATGTAATTGTAACCCCTCTGTGCTGTATTTTCACAATAAAAAAAAGAAAAGAATGTGTGCTTCCTGTGAGGCAATTATGACCAAAGCACAAGGAAATGGGAAGCGCCCCAGAAGTCACCAATCTGGGATCTACTTTTTGCAGACCCAGTTATGAATCTGGCAGTGTGACTTGCAAGTGAACTTCGAAAATTATGTTCTGGCCTATATACTTACATCACATTCGTCCTAGATGAAGGAAGGTTGAAACTTAGACAAAGAGTCTTGCAAACCAAGTTCTATCCTAACATGTCTGTCACTTCTATGATCAGACATGGGAAGAGAAAGTAGTACAACTCTAAAACATATGTCTGACATTCTGAATTCTTATATTCTCCTTATTTTAGACTATTTTCTTATATATCTATTCTAGCTTCCCTTCTAATGCTTCTCTAAGTTCCCATCTATAACACCCATCTTTGTGGCAAGGCCCAAATCCTCTTACTGGTGCACAGAATTCGTATCTCTTCGTCCTTGTTCCATTGTAGGGAAACTTGCTCACGGCTGATCAGGGTAAACTTGGCAGTGGCTAATGGATAATAGTAGTCCACGTTGCATAGCTACCTCATGTAATAAGCATAATAAAACACTTCAATGTATTTCTTCTCCTCAGAGAATGTTAAAACATCAGGTTAAAGTCATTAGCAAGGCAAAGTAACAAAACTCATGTTATGGTTGGCCACAGCATAAATGACGTCAAGAATAAAAGTGAAGAACTTTCTATTTCTCTTCTTGATATAAAGCAACAAGCAGCTACATTGCAAAACATCTTAAGTTACTCATTTTTTGCTGTCCTTTACCTTATCACATGGAAAACTGCATGCAATAATTCATATCTATATTTATATTTTATATTTCCGGGAAAACTAAGATTTTATTGTTTATCAGCATTGCTCCATTAGATTTCAAAGGAAGTTTCTCTATACTTTAAATACATGTACGTATAGGAGATGCACATGTGTCAGACAGAAAATTAAGTATTTTACATTGAGATATCATCTCACTCCAGTTAGAATGGCAAAAATCAAGAACTCTAACAACAACAGATGCTGGAGGGGATGTGGACAGAAGGGAACCTTACTGCATTGTTCGTGGGAATGTAAACTTGTTCAACCAAACTGGTTCCTCAAAAGACTGCACATAGAGCTCCCCTATGACCCAGCAATCCCACAAGACCACACTAAAGCTACCAGCACAACTATGTTTATTGCAGCCTTATTTACCATAGCTAAGATATGGAACCAACCCAAATGCCCCTCAGTAGATGAATGGATCAAGAAAATATGGTATATATACACAATGGAATTCTATGCCTCCATCAGAAAGAATGACATTGCCCCATTTGTTAGGAAATGGAAAAACTTGGAAAAAATTATATTAAGTGAAATAAACCAGGCCCAAAGAAACATATGTCCCACGGTTTCCCTTATTTGCAATAACTAGTATATGTCTGAGACAAATAGAAACTGTCAGACAAGTTGATATTAGGGAAATGAACCCCAAGACAGGTATTCAAATGTTTTTTCTTTCATGTGATTGTTTCTAACATATTTATAAGATGATTTCTTTTTTTCTTTGTATGTCCCTCCCCATGGTATAACCCCTGCTTTCACTGTATTTGCTGTTGGTATAATTTGTGTAGGGGAAGGGAAAAAACAAATTGTTTAAATAGGGATACAGGTGGACCTGTTGCAACAATGAGAAGTACAAGTTGTCATGTCCAAAACGAGCTTTACAACGTTGGTGCGGGGAGGGGGGGAAGATTGGGGGGAGAGGGTAGGCTGGGAAGGGATGTGAAGGGTAAACAAAAGAGGAGGCTGCAATACTTGGTAAGAAATGTATACATTATCCTGCCCATGTAATTGTAACCCCTCTGTACAGTATGTTCACAAATAAAATAAAATAAAATTTTAAAAAAGCCAAAAAAAAAAGAAAATTAAGTGTTTTATTACTTTGAGTGACTTACCACTCGAGGATACAATGAGTTACTTATCACATGCTCATTTTTTCATGGCATTTTATTCTTTTTATGAACAACTGGAAATGACCATATTTATAAGCTTTAAATTAAAGTTGCCATTACTTAAACTATGTTTTTGTATAATCTGATCACTTCTTTTCAAATTTATACAGAAAAAAATTGTGTTTAGACAGCATTTTAAATGTATGCCTCCATTAAAACATGACTAATGTGATGACTTAGGCAAGAACTCCTTAGAGCCGAAATTTCGGGGTTTGTTCCTTTAACTCCAAATGGAACTAGATTTAATTTTGGATTAACAGATCATTTGTTGTTTAATGATGTAAAGTTCCAGTAAAAATCATGGCTCATGGTACCTTAAAATATACTTAACATAACATTTTGAAAGGTAGAAATCTTATTTTCCTGAATGGGTACTTAGAAATTATAGTTGAATGAGTGCATGAATATAAATAGACCTTGTTCTCCTGACTAGAGGTGTAACCGTCTACCTGGCTCACTTCCTTTACAGGTAAACACAAGGCCTTTTGAAATCACCCCTCAAGTTCTAATTAGACACAATTTTCTTTCCTTCCTGTTGAAAATTGCTGCCTTGAGTCTAGTTCTGGGTGGGTTTCAAATCCCTGCCCCTTCCCCATCTTCCTCAATATACTTGTGACTTTGCTAAATAAGATCCCACCTAACACCATATAATCCAAAAGGGACTATGGAAGTGCACCATCTTATTTCTACCACTGACATTTCAAAATGCTTCCTAGGCAAACAAAGCGAAGTTGTAAAGGAAAGAACAAATGCATCATGACAACTACAATGTGTATCATCAATCGCAGTAACGGGATACAAAATACTTTTTTAATATCTATTGGCTCTTTGGGAGAAAGGGGGAGCTTTAAAACAGATGCTGAATCATTTTGGCGGTACAAATGATTGATGTTATTAACAGTTCACTGAAGAAGAAAAACACCTGTATAGCAGTGAATTATATTATTCAGCTTGACAGACTATCTTCTACAATGATCTGTGGAAGAATAACATCTGTAGTAATGGATTATCTTTTTCAACTTAATAGATACTTTAGTGTTTTTCCCAAACCAGGACAGATTTGCCCTTGAAATAGAACAGAATCATGGAATGTGCATGTTTACAAATTTACCATTATTTTTTTCACAGTGCTATTTTAATGAGGGGGCTGTTCCATCTGGAAGGCCAAAAGAAAATTTATGGAAATATATGACGTCTGATTCAAGATTGCTTTAAACGTATTTACCTAAGAAAGTACAAGCTAAGGGCTGGGAAGGTGGCTCAGTGGTAGAGTGCTTGCGTTGCATGCGTGAGGCCCTGGGTTCGATTCCTCAGCACCATATAAGCAGAAAAAAAAAGCCAGAAGTGGCGCTGTGGCTCAAATAGTAGAGCGCTAGCCTTGAGCTGAAGAGCTGAGCTACAGCTCTCAGGCCCAGAGTTCAGGCCCATGACCGGACCGACCCCACCTCCCCTCCCCTGCCAAAAAAAGTACATGCTAATATGTGTACCAAATATCTAAAATCATTAGGTAAAACCTTAGCGCCAACGTGGAATTTCATATCATTTGTATATCATATGTGATGTCATAAGTTTAGTAATATACTTGCTGCCTTGGCACTTACTTTCAGGCCTTATATAAGTTGTTGGAAACTCAATGGGAACCTATCCTTTCTGGATTAGACTAAATCTCCTCTTGATTGTTTGTAAGGTAGTTCCTGCTTCTTCTTCATCTAACTGACTTAAGACCAGCACATCCCATAGCTACTGATCATAATATAATTTACTGATCCAAACCAAAGTCTTGCAAATAAGGTTCCTCTCTCATTCATGTTTTCTTTACATGGAAATCTCCCAGGGAAAGCAGAAAAAGTAATGTCTGGGAACTTGATAGAAGGCCTAATACCATTGATTCTCATCCTCATCCTTGTCCTCCTCATCCTCCTTGTCCTAGTCCTAGTCCTAGTCCTCGTGCTCTTCCTCCTCTTCCTCCTCCTCCTCTTCTTCCTCCTCCTCCTCCTTCTCTTCTTCTTCTTCTTCTTCTTCTTCTTCTTCTTCTTCTTCTTCTTCTTCTTCTTCTTCTTCTTCTTC
>NW_012267269.1:402845-432350 GCF_000151885.1 Dipodomys ordii
TCCTCCTCCTCCTCTTCTTCCTCATCCCTCTTCTTCTTTTCATTCTTCTTTCTCTTTTGTTACTTTCCTTTATTCTTCCTATTGCCTCTGACAAAGATATGCTTATCAGCCCGCACCAGCTATCCTAACTTCTCTAGTACTTGAAAATATTAATTTTCTTCCATTTCATGCATTTTAACTTCTCTTTTTCATTGTATTTCATTTGACAACCCACTTTTGAACCTAACTTTCTTTTTGGTCAAGTTTTTCTCTTACCCAGTTGCTATTGTGGTAGGAATAAACTGGATTCAGGTCATATAAGAGTCAGAAGCATATCAGCCAATAGGAACCAGATTCCTCTGAGAGGTCCTTGACACAGGTCACTTAAGCATAAGACCTCCTATAAGGATTAAGGTTTATTCCATAATAAACACAACAAAACAATCTAGAGTTTGTGAGCACTCTCAATATAGAAAACAAGATGAATTTTTTAAATAAATTTTATCAATAATGATCATTACAATATCCCTCAAAATTACTGAGAATTTATTTTTTCTACTTAAAAATAACAAAAAGTCTATAGATAGAATAGTATCCTTATTGCATATTTGATGTTTAAAAAATGTTATTTTGCAAAAGCCCATGTGTCCATTAAGAAAAATGGAAAGAAACTGCACCAGAACACATTCACATCAAAATTACTTCTCTCTGAAATGTTTAAAAATGCCTTAAATTATAGGGTTGAGATAGACCCAAACAAGAATATTTTTTAAAAATAAATAATCACTATTTTCAGTAACTGTCTAGCATTTCATTGCTTTCAACTACTTTTTAATGAATTCCAAGTTTTGGGCACTGAGCATTTGCATATAACATTACTGGCAGAATTAGACATACCACAGAAGGAGGTAATTCAGCAATTTGAACTCTTTTATAAGGACAATGAAGTGAGAGTTTCTGGAAAAATGTTTTGTGGACTATTTCTTTTCCAGAAATCTCCTTTCACTTGGAGAAAGATCTTAACTGCTAGAAGTTTGTATTTTTCAACCAATATGTGATTATTTTCTTCTTATTTTTCTTCTGGGAAAAATAAAGAGTGATTCTCCAGTTTTAAAAGGCTGACGGTATGGGATTAACACATGATGTGGTGAAACCAGCCTCCGATAAGAAAAGAGCTGAACATTTTAGATGCTGGTGTTAAGCGTCTCAATATTATTATTACTGAAGTTCTCATGAAGAAGGAAAGACTGTGGTAAGCCAAAAGGTGATGAAAACTTATGATCCATGTTATGATGTCATCATATGTTGGAAGTTTGTTCCACTTTCTTCCTCTGTCTTTAGCATAGCCCAAAGTTCCTAAAGTAGGACAAGAACTAGTTGGTTGCTCTGGTAATCTGGCACCTTCTTTGTAAATATTTACATCGTAAATAATGTAGAACTTAGTATTTTAGCTATGAAGTGGGCACTCCTGCATTTATATTTCCAAAAGTTCCTTCACACTGGATAAAGGCAAATACGAGGGGCAGAGGAGAGTGGCAGTAAAGGGAGAGGGGAGGAAAAGAACTGAGTAAAAGAGACATGATTATAATCAATTAAGTACTTCCCAATAACTACATGAAGAAAGTTTTAAATTCACAATATTCAAATATCTGGGTAGGTACTGATCCCACATTTTCATGAAGGTTCTTGGAGGTAGGATGGTATAGTGGAAAGAACATGATTTAGAAGCTCACAGGCCTGGCTTTCCATTCCAGCTCCTACCCTTAATAGCTTATAACCTTGGAACAGTTTCTCTCTCTTAGCACTAGTTTTCTTATTTTCAAAGTACCTACTTGCAATGTCTTACGGGCTAGACATGATCATAAAAAATACTTTTAGAGTACATACTGTATGAGGATAGTCAACACATGTGTGGACGTTTTTACTTCATTAAGACTGGCCAAATGAAGGCTGGAGGTATGGCTGAGGAAGTACAACTCCTGCCTAGCAAGCTCAAGACTTTGAGTTTAAACCTCACTCCCCCATAAAGGGACATCGATTTGCTTTATTGAGTGACCGGAGGAAGTCATCCCTCAGGGAGGTTTTGTATTTCATATTCTTCAGTGTGAGTAGACAAAACAAGTTTATTGAACACCTCAACAGTCCTAAGCAATATATCACACTGGAAGTACTGAACCTGGTATCTAAAACATGGGAATCTTTCAGTTCCTGTTTTCTTTCAGTCCATGTCTGTGCTTGGCTCACCTTTTTTGATCCTGGATTTAATCTTTAAAGACAATGAGAAGCTTGACAAAGGCTAGGTGTGCCAAGACAATTGTCTCGGTGGTGTTCTTGCTTAGCATGATGAGCTTAATGAGTACTAGCTGACTGAATAAATAAATGAAGGAAAGCATAAAAAGTTCTATTACTATGTAGCATATTAGAAAAAGAATGTGATATATGTATAAATATGGCATATATAGATAGAGATATACAAGATATACAATATCTATCCAGGCAAAAATTACTTAGGAAATAAAAAAATGTCTTTTACCAAATTTTTAATTGATTTGATATTACCATATAAAATTATTTATATTATTATGTACAACATGTTATTTTGAAGCATTTGTATATTGTAGAATGGTTACATCTAGCTAATGAACAACCAAATTACTTCATAAATTATCAATTTTGTGGTAAGAGCTCTTAGCACTTCCAAATAATATAATACATCATCATTATCTATATTCATCATGCTGAAAATTAATTTTCTTGAGTTAATTGACTAAATTACTTTAATTTTATTTAAAAAGTTTAAATGTACATTAAAGTGGGAAAAATAACCTAATTGTTTGGACTATTCACACTTCAGAACATGAAGTGCAAAACCTCTTTGAGGGGTGACTTTTAAATTATAACACCCACAAGGATTGACAAGTGCCAAGAAATCAGATTCAATGTCAAGAATTTTGGGTCATAAAGTAACCTTTAAACATTACAATTAAACTATTTTAGAAATTCATTAAAGTGCTATGTCTTGGGTCCCTTTCACAGTCTTTATTTTTGGGAGCTGAAACAGCCCTCTTTTCTGTATAAGTCGTCCAGTCTTGGGTATTCTGTTATAGCAATGGAAAACATACTATATCAATGACTGATGGCTAGATTTCATGATGTAGGAGTCTGGTGATTCATTGCCAAAAGAAAACAACCATATGACCAGAACTTTCAGTCTCATCCCCCACTCCTAACTTCAAGAAAAAGAGAAGGGCTGCAAATTGAATTGATCATGTAGCCAATAACTTACTTACACTATCTATGTTTGTCATACACTTGGTGCTGCCTTCAGAATAATGAAATGGCCTAACAGTAATTTTGCAAGACATATCATCATTTAAAAATGTTTGTTTATACAGTGTGTCATACTCTCCTAGAGTATATGTAGAAAGCAAATTTGAGTTTCACCGAATGTCCCCTCAATTTTCCTTTTGTAGTCTAGGAACTAATCCAGGATCTCACATTGCATTAACTTTTCATGTCTTCTTAATTTCCTTTAATCAAGCACAGTGCCTCAGTATTTATTTGTCTCAACCTTGACACTTGTGAGGAGTACTGGCATTTTATTTTGTAGGATGTTTCTTAATTTGTATTTGCTATTTTCTCATGATTGCGTTGAGGTTATGCATTTTTGGCAACACTTTCACAGAATAATGTACCTTTTGCATTGCCTCATATCAGTAGGTATTTGATGTCAATATGTCTTATTACTAGAAATGTTAACTTTGATCACTTGATTAAAGGAGCGTCTGCCAGGTTTCTCCAGTGTAAGGTTTTTGTTTTCCCTTTGTAATTAATAAGTATCATGTGGGGAAATTCTTTGAGACTATGAACATATCCTGTTTCTCATCTACTTTCACCTACTAATTTCGGCAATCATTGGTGATTTTTATCTACAACAATTATTACTTTATTGCTGCCCCCATGGGGATTTTCTATTTCTATTGTTCCTTGTGCATTCATTAATTGAAATGTTACTGGCTGAAACAGTTGTCCCTTTCCACATTTATTTGTTAACTCATTCCCATCAAAATGAAGTCATGGATATATATTTTGTCATAACTTACTTTGCTTGATCAAATTTTCCCATTTGAGGGTATCAGCAGATAGTAATGTACTTTTTTACATATTATAACATTTTAAATGATCTTTAAGCAGTTTATGAACAGTGATTCTTGACCAATATCACATCTTCCGACATTCTTACCCATCTCTTCTCAATCCATGCCATTCCTCACTTTTCTTAACTTTGTAGGTTATAGATTGAATTCTTTCTTTTTTCTATAGCTTTATTATTATTAAGGTGTTATACAGAGGGATTATCATTTCATAAATTAGGTCATGAGTGCTCTGTTTTTTCCCCTAGTTTCCTCTTCCCATCCCTGTCCACAAGTGACAGACATAATTTTCCACATAGTATACACTTAATAGCATGATTATATTTGTTCATCCTTCCTCCCTTCCTTTCTGCACCCTCTCTCTGCTCCCCATAGAAGAAAAAATAAAAAAGCAAAAACAAACACCACCACAACAACTATCACCACCACCACTAACAATAACAACAAAAAATCTTATTTCCATTTCCTAGAGTTCATTTCAATAAATAATATTTTAAATCTTCAGAGAAGTCACACATCTGTGTTCCTTCCCTAAGGGTATCCTCCTACATTCTGACTGTCTGGAGTCCTGTATAAGCTATCATGTCCACTTATATTTTAGACCTAACTTCCACAGATGAGAGAAAACATGCCCAGTTTGTCTCTTTGAGCTTGACTTACCTCACTTGGCATGATTTGTTATATGTCTATCCATTTCCCTGTAAATGATACAATCTTATTTTTTCTAATGGATGAGTAAATTTCTGTTGTGTGTATATATATATTACATTTTATTGATCTATTGAACTGTTGTAGGATATCTAGGCTGTTTCAATAACATATCTATTGTGAATAGCACAGCAATAAACATGGATATCCAAGTGTCTTTACCATATCCTGACTCGTAATCATCTGTGGAGATGCCCAGGAGTGATGTGCCTGGGTAACATGGAAATTCTAGATTTAGTTTTTTGAGGCACCTCCACCACCTTCCAGAGTGGTTGTACTAGTTTACATTCCCACCAATGGTGCAATAGGTTCCTTTTCCCCCACATCCTAGCCAGAATTTGTTGTTGTTTGAATTCTCGATGTTAGCCAACCAGTTTTGAGATGGAAACTCAAAGTTGTTTTGATTTGCACTTCTTTTGTGGCCAGTGGTGTTAAGCATTTCCTCATGTGTCTATTTGCCATTTTTACTTCTTGTGAGAAATTTTTCTAAAGCTCTTTGTGTACTTATTGGCTGGTTGATTAGGTTTTTTTTGGGGGGGTGTTAATTGTTTGAGCTCCTTGTGTATTCTGGATATTAGGATCTTGTTCTATATATTGCTGGTAAAGATTATCTCCCAGTCTGTTTGTTTGTCTTTTTTGTTTAGTAAATATGTCCTTAGCTGTGCAGAAACTTTTTATTTTGATGTAATTCTATTTGTCAAATCTCTCATATTTTCTAATATAAATTGAATTCTTGACTGCATCTACCCCTTTCTCTTTTTCATTTGTCTATACTTTTCCCCTTGACTCCACCCTACTCCTTTCAATCAGCCACTTCCTGGTGTTTATTTTGTTGAAGTTTGGCTGCCTTTCTAAGGAATTGTAGTATTCGAGTTCTTGCTTAAATCTACCATATTTCAGTTAACATATTTGTATACACTTGGATACTATATAACATATGTACTTTTAAGTTTCTAAGCTAATTCCAGCAGACATATATAAAGAAAAACATACATCCTGACTTACTTCATTTAACATAGTTTTTCCCCCCAGGTCTACCCATTTCTTTACAAATGGTACAATATGATTCTTTCTAGTAGATGAATAATATTCCATATGTATATCTTATTTTCTTGATATATTTGTCATTGACCTGATTCCATACCTTGGCTATGGTGATTAATACTGCAATTAATATGGTTGTGCTGGTGGCTTTATTATATCATGATTTGTAATCTTTTGGCTAAATGCCCAGGTATGGAATTGCAACATTTTTGAGCATTTTTTTTTACTTTTTGGGAGGTAAGTATTCCAAAAAATCTCTGAGTATAAGTAGAGAAAACACATTCTATTGAGAGATTAAGAAAATTGGAACAGAGTGTAAAGAAATATAGAATATCAACAAATGACTTAGTATTTTCAGAACTGAGATCCCACAGAAAAGAATAAAAATTAATATTTGAAGAAAAATGGCTCAAGATTTTCTAAGACAGATGAAAGACATCAACCCACAGGATCAAAATAGTCAGAGAATACTACAAAGGATAATTAGACAGAAAACTACACATTAGAATGCCATATGTACTTTTCTGAAAACCAAATAAAAGAAGGGAAGATAAAAACAGTTGGAGAGAAAATTAGGGAAAGCTGTGAAGTCAGGAGAGAAGTGGGAGAATGGTGAATGGGATTATATTCATCAAGAAGCATTTTACTGGGCTGGGAAGATGGCTCAGTAGTAGAGTGCTTGCCTTGCATGCATGAGGCCCTGGGTTCGATTCCTCAGCACCACATAAGAAAAAAGCCGAAAGTGGCACTGTGGCTTGAGCATTAGCCTGGAGCTAAAGAGCTGAGGGTCAGCGCCCAGGCCCAGAGTTCAGGCTCCATGACTGGACCCAGGAAAAAAAAAAAAAAAGAAGCATTTTACTCACAAACTGACATGTTGAATGGTAATCCCATTGGATAGAATACTTAAATACAATGCAAATACAATATAATATAATAATAATTTTCTACTGAGTCTTATGCAAATCATATTAAATAGAAACCAAATTAAAACATATTTTTCTACAAATAAAATTAAATAGAACATATTGTTAGTAGATACAGTAAGAAGAAACAAGTATTAGAGTTCAACTTGATCATTAGCCTTTTAAATTTCAACTGCATATGTTGTGGTTGGTTTTGTTTCTATGCTGCTTAAGCAGGACACTGAATGGTACACATCTATGGTTTAAGGTAGCAAAGGCAGAAGTAGGAGGATCATGGTCTGAATCTAGACCTAGCATAAAAGAATAAGACCTTGTCTGAAGAATAAGTAAATTAAAAGAGACTGAAAGGTGTGGCTTAAGTAATAGAGTGCTTACCTAATAAATGCAAGGCTCTGAGTTCAGATCCTAGTAATGCTTAAAAAAGAAAAGAAAGAAAGAAAGGAAGAAAGAAAGAAAGAAAGAAAGAAAGAAAGAACTAGAGAGAGAGAAAAAAGAGAAAGGGAAGAAGGAAGGAAGAAAGAAAGAAGTAAAGGAAAAACAAGGTGTACATACATATATTTTTTATTTACTGAATGTACTCTCCTCTATTCTTTTTGTTGATATCATAATTTGCTATGCTATTCTTTTTTGTTATTTTGTTGTTGTTGTTGGTTGTGGTCCCTGAACTCTAGGCTTGGGTGCCGTCCCTCAGCTCGTCAGCTCAAGGCTAGCGCCCTACCACTTGAGCCACAGCACCACTTCCGGCTTTTTTTCTGCTTATGTGGTGCTGAGGAATTGAACCCAAGGCCTTATGCATGCAAGGCAAGCACTCTACCACTGAGCCACCTTTCCAGCCCCTGTTATTTTATTCTTTATGACATTAGGGCCTCTCTTCTCTGTTAAGATCTCTTTTTAGGAAGTAGATTTTAATGCAATAATTCTTCAATTATTTTCTATGAATATTCTGTTATTTACCTCCTGTTAGGATTATTGAAATATATTCTCTTTGAAACTGAGTATATTGGTAACCGAAGTATATTTGTATCTGAAGTATATTCTCTTTATAACTTCTTATATATACAAAGACCAAAGAAATACAAAAAGTATTACTAGAGACAGCTGTGAAAAATTATGTTTCAGCATACAACAGCAACCCAGAAAAAATTGATAAGCTCCAAGAAACATGAAACTGGCTAAGACTGAATGATGAAGACACAGAAAAACTGAACAGAGTAATCGTGAGTTAAGAAAATTGAATCAGTAAACAAATCTTACCAACAAAGAAAAGTCCAGTACCAGATGGCATTGCTGAGGACTTAAGAAATCATTGATCTGTTTCAAGCTTTCTGAAAACAATGAACACGAGGGAACAATTCAAAACTCACTTTATAAGGCCAGCATTCATGTGATATCAAAATCAGAATAAGACACTATAAGGAAAGAAGTTACATTCTAATATTCCCGGTGAATGTGAAACTACTCAACAAACAACAAGTAACTCAAATTCATCACCACATTAAAAGGATAACTTACAGTGACCAACTGAGATTTAGATCTAGCAGTAAGAAGGATTCAACATACATGAATCAATGAATGTGATATAGCACATTAGGAGAATGAAGTGGAAAAGTCTTATTCCTTTTAGCAGATGCAGGAAAAGCACTGGAAAAACTTCAACTCCTTTTCATGATAAAAGTCTCAATGAATTAGGTACAAAAGAATTTACCCCAACATAATAAATGCCATATGTGACAGGCCCACAGCTAACATCCTCAAAGATGAAAAGTTGAAAGCTTTTCCTCTATAAGATTAGGAAGCAACATGAAAAGGATACTACTTTTGCTACTTCTATTCTATAAAGTACTCCATATCCTAGCCAGAAAATTAGGTAAGAGAAGAAATAAAATCCCTCAAAACTTAAAAGGAGCAAACGGACTGACTGCAGGTGCCACAATCTTTTCAGAAAGATTATCAAACATATTAGAACTAATGGAATATTAGCAATAAGTATTAGTTTTATAAAAAATATTAGAACTAATAAGTCTTCATACAGCACTTGTAATTGCATACATTAACAAGTATTTTAAAAAGAAATCAGAAAAATAATAGCACTGGCAATTGATTAAAAAATAAGTCCTAACAAACTTAGTAATGAATTTAACTAAGGAGGCAAAACATCTTTAAACTGAGAACTATGATGCAGTTATGAGTTACTGATGAAGATATAAACAAGTAAAATGTATACCATGTTCATGAATTGGAAAAATTGCTGTTAAAATGCATCAGCTGCCCAAAGTGACAATGCAACCAAATTCCAATGCCATATTTTTCACAAAATAGGAAAGCAATTCTAAAATGTGTACAGGGCCCAAAAGATTTAAAATAGCCAAAGCAATCTTGAGTAAAAAGAATAGAAATGAAGGGATCACCCTACCTGATTTTAAAATATAATACAGAGCTTTAATAACTAAAATTGCATGAACACAGTGACCAATGGAACAAAATACAAAGTGTAGAAATAAAGCAATGCGTGTATTATCAATTGATCTCCAAAGATGCCAAAAGCACAATGAGGAGACAATCTTTAACAAGTGCTACTGAGAAAACAGATATCCACTTCTAGAGCTCTGAAGTTGAAAACTCTCTGTCTCTGTGTGTGTGTGTGTGTGTGTGTGTCTGTCTGTCTGTCTGTCTGTCTGTCTGTGTCTCTGTCTGTCTGTCTCTTTCTCTCTCCCTGTGTGTATGTGTGTGTGTGTGTATGTGTGTATGTCTGGGGTTTGAACTCGGGGTCTTGGTGCTGTCCCTGAGCAATTTTTTGCTCAAGGCTAGCAAATCTACCACTTGAGTTTTTTTGGTGCTTAATCAGCAATCAGGGACTTCTTGTTTGGGCGGCTTCAAACTGTGATCCTCAGATCTCAGCCTCTTGAGTAGCTAAGATTATATGCATCATCCACTAGTGCCCAGCTGAAATTTCATCTGCATCTCACAACACATACAAAAATCAACTCAAAATGGAGTTTGGGATATCAGATTATAAACCTACTAGAAGAAAACATAAAAGAAAAGCTTCTTGATGTGGAATTTGGGCAAAGATTTCATGATTTCAGATGATAAGCATAGGAAACAAAGGAAACAATAGAGATTATATCAAACTAAAATCTTTTTTGTGGCAGTTAGAAGAATGAACAAAGGGACAACTGTGAAACTGGAAAAGTTATTTCAAACTAGTTATCTGATAAGGGCTTCATACCTAAAGTATGTAAAGAACTCAACAATGAAAAGCAAACGAACAAAACATTAATAATAGGCAAAAGATAGGGGAGGAAGGATTGGGACTGGGGGGGGGGAGGCTGGGAAGGGATGTGAAGGATAAACAAAGGAGGAGGCTGCATTGCTTGGTAAGAAATGTACGCATTATCCTGCCCATGTAATTGTAACTCCTCTGTACAGTATGTTCACAAATAAAATAAAATAAATTAAAAAATAAAATAAAAAAATAATAGGCAAAAGATATAAAGGAATGTATCATTCTTTCAAAAGAAGACATATCAATGGTCAATAGACATTTGAAAAACTTCTCAACATCACTAAATCAAATTAAAACACAATGGGATTTTTTTCTTCACACCTGTTAAAATAGTTATTAAGAAACAGCTTTCCTGAGTATGGGAAGAAAAGGAGAACTGTGTACTATAAATTAGTACCGCCACTTGGAAAAATAATACAGAGCTTTCTCAAAAACTTTTAAGACACAATTCCTATGTAATTCAGCAATTCATGTCTGGATATAGAGTCGCAGAAATTGAAATCAGTGTGTTGAAGGCACATGTATCTTCTGAATTTATTGTAGCATTATTTATGATGGACAAGAGATGGAACCAATCTAAGTACTTATCAACAGATAAAAATGGGTAATGAAAATGTAGCAATACTATTTGGTCTTTAAACAACAAAAAAGGAAAATCCTGTCGTTTGTGACATGGCTATGACTAGAGGTCATTATGCTAGATGAAATCAACCAGGCACTGGAAGTCCTGATGCACAATCTCATTAAAATGTGAACTCTCAAAGAGTAGAACTCCCAAATGCATAGAGCAGAATAGTGGTTGAATAGGGAGAATGAGAAGGAAAATAGCGAGATGTTGCTTAAGTGGGGGATAAAGTTTCAAATATAGTAAATGCACTCTGGAGATCAATCGCCATAGCATGATGATCATTGTTATATTCTTGGAACATTCTAAAAGAGTAGATTTGAAATCTTGTCACAAAGATTGGTAAATGAGGTGATAATATGCTAACCCAAATGATTTAGTTTTTATATAATGTGTATATTTATCAGAACATCTTACATCAAGATACACTGTACTCATAAATTGACATTTTGAATTGAAACTCCTCTGTACAACTGCTTGAAGTAACTTAAAAAATTTAAAGATCATATATATCATAAACACACACATATATGTCCATATTTAATTTTAAAAATACTATAGAACTAGACCTTAAATGGTATTTTAGCCACATAAAAGGTAAGTATGTGTGAAGATGGATATTTTAATTAGCTTAATTTTAACCATTTCACAATTTTTACATTTCAAAGCATCACAAATTTACACCATAAATATGCACCACTTTTATTCACCCATTATGTTCACAAGGGCAGAGAACAAAATAAGTAAATTAAAACATAAAAAAGGAAGTCTGGAAGTTGGGCAATATCTCTAATAAGGAAGGATATCGAATTGATTATGTTTCTGTTTAAAAATGTATTCTCAAAACTAATTGCTTCTTTATGTATGAATCAGAGTCCTGACCATACACTCAGTAAATAAGAACAAGTTTGAATTTATAATAAGCATGATGGAATTAATATAATCAATTTCCACACTGTATCCTAAGCCATGTATGAGGAAAGAGCAATGAATTTAAAATCTGAAAAACCTGCTTTCAAGTTCTACTACTTCTTAGTTACATGACTTGGCAAATCCCTACTTCTCTGATCCTTAGTTTTTTCATCTGGAAAATGGAGGTAATGAAGTGAAAGATATTAACTGATGTTTATGAAAGCCTTCCATAATAGTGTAAATGTAATTACAACTAGCACAGAAACACAACATAATTTGTTATAATCACTGTTCCATGGCAAGTCTACCTGGTTTCTACACTTTAGATTCCTTCTCAAAGCTCTATAAACTTGGCACAAATCCATTAATTCACCTGAAAGTTTTGTTCATTCATTTGAAAGCAAAGCAATATAAAGGCGAATTGAAGTGTGACAATTCAAGTGGTCAGAAAAGTGCAATTCCTGCAGTTATGGTGATTAGTTTTCATTTGCTCTTTGCACACCAAAGCCCCTGACATTGTCAGTCTGGAGATGATGAGATGGCTTAGTGAACCCCTCTTCTAACCATGCTCCATAGTGACTGCTGGTGACAGACGCAACTGTTGGTCTGGCTGTTTTCACAAAAGCTGCTCTTTCAACTCTCCTAAATATTAGTCCTGTGTTTTCTCCACTGTTTGGCCAAGACAAGGTCTGTTCTTAATTTGAGGTCTGCTGCATGGGAGTGTTTTAGCATTGCTAATTTTGGAACAAATTGCTTGAGGTGGAACCTTTGACAGAAGCTGACTATCAAAACCTGAATTCCTAGGTCAGTTATCTGACGTTTGCCATGGTAGATTGTTTTCCAAATCATGTCCTCATCAGCATGTGGGAGTCCTTGAATCTGTGTTAGTTGAGCAGATGTTAAAAATGCACAGCTACGTCTCACACAATTTCACACACAGCAATGGACACATATAAAGCTGTGTTGGTTTGCATGATGCTAAGACTTAGCAAAAGCATACTGAAGGATGATGAAGATGGAAAGTCAAGTAATTCAGGCTTTGGAGTATGAGTTTTCAATGAGGGAGAGAGAGAGAGAGAGAGAACCTGTGCCTTTAAATGAAGTGTTTGAGTTGATTTTTATTAGCAAGTTTTTGACCTATTAGGCTTCCCATAGGGGCAAAGGTTTTAAGTCTTTCTGTGTAGATGATGAGAGGCATGACTGATTTACTCCAGATACAGTCAATGTTCCAGATACAGTTCTGTTTGCAGAGGTGCCTAACTGCTGAGGGCAGGGAGCCAATAGTCCAGCCTTTTGACACTGTGGATTTAATTAGGTTGCACACTACATAGAGCTTCTAGCAGTGCAAAGTTTGTCCCTCGCTTTCTTTCACTACAGGATGTTGTCCAAGTAGAAGAAGAAAATAAATACCTTTTCTCTTTCATTTAAACATCAGCATTATGCATTAAATAGGAAAAATCTGTTTGGACTCCTGTAGATTAGCCATTGGATAAAAGATGGCTAATTGGAAGCATATTTTTTTAATTTGAGAAGAGATTACAGCATAATACATAACTGATATTTATGTTTTGTTGAATTACAAAATGGTTGGTGTGGGCTAGGGGTGAAGCTCAGTTGTAGAATGCTGACCTGCCCTGGCCAAGGCCCTGAGTTCGTTCCCCAACATGGAAAAGTAGAAAGACTTACAAACGGAGACTTCAAACTTTGAGGTTTTACCCTTTGCATTCAGTTCTTCTGTAGGTATCATTTACTTTTTAGGCTGAAGCAGAAATGTGAATAGGGGTATATAATATGATAGTTGGAGCATAAGGCAAAAACTCAAAGAGTCTGGGTACTATCATTAGTTGTTCTTTTGACCATAGACCCCTTAGGTGATTTTGTGAGATGTTTTCCTTCCTTGTAAGAGGTCGTTTATTTATGTTTTATCACTTCTCATAACTCTATAAAGTAAACATTATGATTTTCATTTTCTAAATGTAAATACAAGCTAAGGAAGGATAACTGACTCATGCAAGGCCCTCAATTAGTCATTAACAGGGCTTCCTTACCATTGAAATTCTTTAAACAAATCAATTCTTTAAACAAATCTAAATTATTACTTATAAGGATAAGCAATGCTATTGGAGTTTTATTTTAATGAGGTGTACGTGTCCACAGGGTCTACTTCTGTTATATGCTGAGAGAAAACGTAGCATTAGAATATGCCGTTCAATGGATAGGCTAAAAATATGGAACTCCTTGTGTTGAAGTTAAATGTAGATTGCATCTGTGCATGCTAGGCTGGGGAGAAGATATACTCTACCCACTCCTGTCCACCCATTTCTTGGATTTATGTATTTTACCTTTTAGGGCTTCTTCTCCTCTATCTCCTCCTCCTCCTCCTTCTCCAATTCCTCTTCTTCCTTGTTCTCTTCTTCTTTCTTCTATGAGGTATACTTGGACACTTGAAAGGAAATAGGACAGAACTGGGTGCTGGCTCTCACCTTTAACCCTGACTATTCAGAAGGCTGAGATCTGAGGATCTTGCTTCAAAGCCAGCCCAGGCAGGAAAGTCTGTGAGACTCTGATCTCCAATTAACAAAGAGGTGGAGCACTAGCCTTGAGCAAACGAGCTTAAGGATAGTATCCAAGCCCTTAGTTCAAGACCCATGACCAACAAAACATGAGAGAAAGGGGGACATAGAGAGAAAGGAAGCAGACAGAAGCAACTAACCATAACAAACAAGTATGCTAAAGTTATATGGACTTTATATAGAAGCTTTATGATTTTAGGATGATTGAATTAGGAGTGAGTGACTTCCAAATCAGATGATCAAACATGATGTCCTGAGAGACTGCAATGGATCTATTGAAAGCCTTTGCTATACCAGCTTTGAGTGAAAAAAAGCTCAGGGGTCCTGAGTTCAAGCCCCAGGCCTGACAGAAAAGCCATTGCTATAATCTCACTATTTATCTACCCAGAGCCCTACCTATTTCCAAAGACAGAAATAGGCTTTCTTGCTTTAGTTGTTGGATAAGCTCTTCATATGCTTCGTCTGTAAAACAAAACATACACATTATGAAAAGGACAAATTCTGCACAGTGTGAAAAGAAACCATCTAGCACACATAGGCACATATTTTTACATATTTGTTTCTAAGTGTACAAACAGGATCTGCTCTACAAAATGCTCCAGGATAGTATTTGTTGCAAATTTATGTAATCAGCCATGTTGCAAGATGGTATTCAAAGAAAAGCTTAAAGCTGTGGAATCCTTGTTTCATATCTAACATCCTCTTTCTCTTTCTCCCTTCCAGGGGTGGGGAAACAATTTTGGCCAAAGGGCATTTGGATATTTATAACATCATTTGAGTGCCTAGATTAATTGAATTTTGCTTTGAAAGAAGTTCCTAGATTTATTGAATTTCAAGTCCTGCCTGCAGTTGCCTTGGCATGACCCAGACCGGACGATTTTCAAGGAATTATATGGCCCGCGGGCCAGATGCTCCCCACCTCTGCTTAGACCAATAAATAACAGAGATGAAAAAAATGAATGTCAAGCAACATAGCAAAATATGAAATTCTTTTACATTTAAAAAGAATAATAATAACTACAATATACATTCCAAGGAGAACATTTTGTATGAGAGGAAAGCTCAGTTAAAGACTACAGAACTCTGGCTATCTCTTAGATTTTAAAGTTTCTAAGTACATTTCCAGATGCTTCGTTATCAAGCTTTAACTTAAGTTCAGTTCCTTAAAGTTTAGTTGATGAGAACTCCCAAGAAAATTCCTAGCATGTGCACGCGCGCGCGCACACACACACACACAACCCTTCCTCCCTACCCCTTCCTCCTCTCCCCCCTCCCCCCTTCTCTTTCTTACATTCATGCTAATGATCCTTTGGCAGGCTGGATCTTGCATTAGAAGCTTTAATAACAGGCATCTCCCTGTAATACATGATTATCTAAATTCTGAACCAGCACATGCAAAGCAAGTCACGTGTGTTTCTGGAAAATCTAGCTTCACCAAAAGAGTGGCTGGCATAGGCTCCCAATTGCAATCAAACCTAGGGATCTTTTAATTATGAAGTTGAACAAATTAGGGAGAGAGAGAGAGAGAGAGAGAGAGTGAGAGAGAGAGAGAAAAGAAAGAGAGAGAAGGAGGGAGAGAGAGAAATTTAAAATATCTTCAAAACCTAGATTAATATTAGACTTCAGTGCTGTTGGTTTATGACACTAGTTCCAGCAATGCTTAGTTTAAACATAAATGTGTCTCTTAAATATAATTTAGAGTTTTCTAAAGATAGTGATTATTCCAAAATAATAAAAACTCCATGGCCTGGCTGAGAAAGACTGAATCATCTTTTATGAGGAAACTTTATTTTTTCCTGAGTTACTAAAGTTGTTACATAAGGTCACAATTAGCACACTTGTTGGCCCTAATCTCAGAGAGATAAAATCAAACACCAGAAAGAGCAAGAGAGATGGTATGTACTGATAAAACAAATTATCCTCAAGTGAATTTATAGCTAGGGTGGGAATGCACTGCCTTGCTACCTGTGCTGGCCAATATTTTTGGCACACAAAATGATAGTTTTAATAGGCTTCTTGTTCAAGTTTTTGGGAGAAAAAAAACCTGTTGCAGTTTGACTACTGGAAGATTGGAAAGATTTCTTCAAATCAAAGCCCAAGGCAATGTGGAGGATTTTTCACAGAGACTAATTGATAAAGTGAGGATGGATGGATTGCCGAAAATAATGCACTAAATACACAGAGGTCTTTTAAATCAATTTTTATAACTTTATGGACATTTATATATAATCTTATATACTTTCTGATCACATCTATTTCCAACACTTTATTGTTTAATACCATAAATTTTCACATTCTAGAGATGGGTTTTTGTAGTAGTGGGACTTAAACTCATGGTTTTGTGCTCACTAGGTCAGTACTCTATTGCTTTGACTACCACTCCTGCCCTTTTCTGTTTTTTTTTTTCTTTCTCAGAAATGGTCATGCTTTTTGTCCAGACTAACCTCAAATGCTTTCCTCTTATTAACCATTTCCTATCAGAGCTGGGATGATAGATTTGTAGCAGCATACCTACCTTTCCTGTTGAGATGAAATCTTGTGAATTCTTTTCCCTAGCCTGGCCCTAAACTACAATCTTCCTAATTTCAGCTTTGCAGATAGCTGGGATAGAATGCAAATGCCACCATCCCCAGATTTTTTCTTCCATTGAGATGATGTTTACTGAACTTTTCACCCAGACTTGCCACGAACCAAGGTCCTCCAAATCTCAGCTTTCAGAGTAGCTAGGATTACAGGTGTACTCCACAGCATGACTGGGATGTGTTGGGTTTTGCCACTGGCTTTGCTTATGCAATTTCTGTAGATGAAATTTGTGCAGCAGGAATAGAAATTGATTTTTCTTTCCATAAATATGTATTTGAGAAGAGAATAAAGCAAACTTTCATAAGACAGAAAAAGCAAATAATAACTCTAGGGAAAAAAACAATGAGTGGAATTATAAACTAAGATTTGGCAAACCATAGGTTCAGCCTATTATATGTAGCCCCTGAAGCTGAAAGTATTATTCACATTTTAAATGGTTATGGGAAAAAGACAGAGAAAGAGAATAAATGAGTGAGCAATATCTAATAGATATTCTCTGACCTAGAAAGACTCCTGCTCTCAAAAAGTGACATCTTGTTGTACATTTTATTCTAACATATATTTTGTTATTGAAAATAAGTAATTCCTAAAACTTAAAATCAAGAAAAACAAAAAACAAATTTTAAATGTTAACAAAATTACGTTATTATCTGACATATTGTGCAAAGTTCAAAATCAAGTAAAAGAAATGTGATGATAGCTAGGTGCCAGTGCCCCACACCTGTAATCCCAGCTATTCAGAAGGCTGAGATCTGAGGATTGAGATTCAAAGCCAGGCTGGGCAGGAAAGTCAATAAACCACCAGAAAACTAGAAGTGGTGCTGGGGCTTAAGTGGTAGAGCGCTTGCTTTGAGCTGAAGAGCTGAGGGACAGTGCCCAGGCCCAGAGTTCAAGCCCCATTACCGACCCCCCCAAAAAATGAAATGGAATGATAAAAATTGATTGTTGAAAAAAAATAAATAAAATAAAAAATTGATTGTTGATGACCCCTACAGAATATTGACAAAGAGCCTGAACACGTAAACATGTTAAAGTGATGAAAATGATTAGCACCTTTTTTAGCACAATGGTTACAAAAGGCTATATGCAGACATAAAACCTCATTGAACTATCCAGGTTAAATATGCAACTTACTAATTGTATTATAGCTGGATAAAATGTAAATAAACAAATGAAAACACAATACCTATGGACATGCATAGTCTGTAGTCTAACATAAAACAAACAAACAAAAGAGTGAAATTTCCAATTATCCTGAAAGAGAAACAGAGATCATCTAAAGGTTATATCATTTATAAGGACAATAGATTTATCAACAACAGGAGAGGGAGAAATATGGAAAGTCTTGAAAGTGCCAAAACAAATGTTATCCTAAAATTCTATTGCATTCTGGCTTCTGTACAATCAAAAGTAAAAATGAGACAGTCATTTCTAAGCAAACAGTGTCAGAAAGAGTTTTATACACATAAACTCACAGTGAGAGAACTACTGAGATGTGTGCTTCAAGAAGACAATCAAATCTCAAAGAACGAAATGGATACAAAATGCAATATTGCACAAGGAGAAAAATTAGGGAGTGAGTATAAATAAACACTTACTTTAAAATAAATTTCTAACAAGATATATTAAATTAGGAGAATTTTAACAAATTAGAACTGTGATGCCAAAAACTTATATAAAACTTAATTAGCCAAGCACCAGTGGACTGTAATCCTAGCTGCTTAAGAGGTTGAGATCATGATCCAAAGATGGTCTTGGAAGAAAAGCCTGTGAGATTTTTAAATTTTTTCTTTAGATATACAGAAGGGTTACAGTTACACAGGTAAGATCAAAAATATATTTCTTTTTGAACATTGTCACCCCTTCCTTTGCTCTCTCACAGTTTTTCCTCTTATCCCTACCCACATAGTTAATTTTCAGTATAATATCTAGTGATACCACTGCTACATTTATTGACTCTTTGTCCCACCATTTTTGTAGCTCCCCCATAATCCTCCCAAAGATAGATAAAGAAACAAGACAAAAGGAAAAGAAAAAAACAGTAACAAAGGAAAAAAATCCTCATTTCCACTTCCTGGAGTTCATTTCAAGAAATATTATTTCATATGATCAGATATACATAACTACTATGCTAGCCTTTCCTTATAGCATCCTCCTTTGGTCTCACTCTGTGTGAATGCCTAGAGACAATTGTGTCATATCCCATTGGATTTTTTTTAACCATCCAGTGTTTTCACTTGTAGATCTATAGGCATATTTTAGTTACCACAAATGAGGAAAAGCATACAGCAGATGTTTCATTGTCTCTGGCTTACCTCACTTAATATCATTTTCCCTCAAGGCTTTTCCATTTCTTTACAAATGGTACAATATCATTCTTTCTGATGGAAGAATATAATTCCATGTTGTGTATATACCACATTTTCTTGATCCATTTATACACTGAGAGGCATCTAGGTTGATTCCATATCTTGACTATGTTAAATAGTACTGCAATGAATATGATTGTGCTGGTAGCTTTAGTCTGGCCTTGTTTGTGGATAAATGCCCAGGAGTGGAATTGCTGGGTCATAGAGAAGCTCTATGCTTAGTCTTTTATTTTTATTATTTTTATTTTTTAAAAATTTTATTGTAAGGATGCTGTACAGAGGGGTTACAGTTACATGAGTAATATACTGAGTACATTCTTTCTCGAACATTGTTACCCACCTTCCCCGAAGTTGTAAAGTTTATTTCTGATGTAGTGTCTTGTGAGTATCATTGCTGCAATGGGTCATCCTTTGTCCTTTTTTCAGCATTATGTTATTCCCCTCTTCTTCCCTAAATTAGATAAATGTGTATACAAGATGCAGGGCACCAGAATCAAAGACACTGATTGTCAGGGATAAACCAATGGAAAAAGAAAAATGAAATAAAATGAAATGAACTTCCATACTGCTTTGCAGAGTGGGTGAACAAGCTTACAGTCCCACCAACAGTGTAAAATAGTTCCCTTTTGGCCACATCCCTACCAGCATTTGTTATTGTTAATTTTTTGATAATGACCATTCTAACAGGGGTGAGGTGGAATCTCAATGTTGTTTTGATTTGCATTTGTTTTATGGCCACAGATGTTGAATATTTCTTCATGTATTTATTGGCCAAGAGAATTCTCTCTTCAAGTGTTTAGCCCATTTATTAATTGCTGTGAGACTCTTATCTCTAGTTGGCCACCCAAAAAAAGCCATCAGTAGAGTTGTGGCTCAAATGGTAAAGCATCAGCCTTGAGCAAAACAGCTAAAGGACCACATCCAGATTCTGAATTTAAGTGCTAGCACATACAAATACACACGCACACACACACAAATTAAACTATATATACTTAATATTTTTTACACTTTGCTGTTCATCCATTGCATTCACTTTTTAATGTTACTAGCATAATAACTCCTTTTCCACATCATTGACTCTAAGTTTAGAAGCATCATTGACTTATTTGCCTTTTACTCACTGCATTAGTGACAGAGATTTTCTGACCAAGGGAAATGGGGGTAGATAAATATTTGTCTGACAATGACAATGGATAAGTATTACCAACAGGAGTTTCTTAGTCACAGATGCTTACAGTTCAGAGGAGGACTATACTGTACACCAGGCAGAACCACACAGCAGTTGTACTTGGAGATAGAGTGAACTACTGAGGATATATAGAGATTCAGGTGCTGTTTGTTCTTCACGGAAGGTATGATTGACTTTAAACTAATCTGTAAGCCACAGTGACTATAAAGTACTATTCAGAAACAGCCTGGTTCTTATAATAATGAAGACTATTTGGCTTAAGCAGGAGAAGCATAGTGGGAAGCAGGACTTACAGTTAACCGTATAAGGTCCAGATGTTGATGCAGCTCTAACCTGGGCCTGATTTTAAACCTTATGTCATAGTCATTACTTTGCTTAAGAACTCAACTGAGAAAGTTAATATCCAAGCTGTAGCATAGTTTTGGATAGTTATGAGAGGATCACGTCACTTGAGAACATGTCTAATTCTTATCTCCAACAGGTCTGAGGAACACAATTTTAATCAAAGGAAGTAGAAATCAAATGGAAAAAGTATTGTAATGCCAAATGATAGCTACACTGTTTATGATGGAACAGTTAGCACAAGATGCAGCCTTTAAGAACAGCCCAAGGAGGAGTGTATGTATGTGCACATATGCATGTATGTAGGTGTTCATGATTTTTTGTGTATATCTGAAAAAGGGAGGTCAACTCTCAGTTAACTTCTCCAACCACTAGAAAGATCTTACAGGGAATAGCACATTGTATATTAAGATCTCTCTTGCTGTAGGACCCAAAACCTAATCTCAACTCTTCAGACCAAAAGTAGGTGTCACTGAAAAGGAACTGTAAAGTAAGATAAATTCCAAAGGTAAAGGAGTCAGAAAAGGGGTGTGGTACCCTGCATCTTGTATATACATATGTCTAATCTGCGGAGGAGTAGGTGAATAATGAAACACTGAAACAATGGCACAGGATGACCCATTGCAACTAGGATACCCACAGGACAGTATATTGGAAACCAACTTTACAACTTCAGACAGGAGGGAGGGGGGCAGGATTGGGGATGGGGAGAGGAGGTGGGGAGGTGGGGGAGGGAAAGGCTAGTGGGGTAAAAACAAGGAAGGGAAGGGGTAACAATGATGGACAGGTAATGTACTCATGGCCTTACTTATGTAACTGTAACCCCTCTGTATAGCAACTTTACAATAAAATAAATAATTTTTAAAAGGTGCATGAATAATTTCAGGTGGAAGTCTAAGAGGGCACTCAGGGAGGATAAACATAGATTTTTAAAATGGCACCTTTAGGAATCATTTTTCAGCAACAGTTTTCTAGGAGAAGAATCTAACCTCGCCTGTTCATGTGTCACTCGTATCGCTCTCCAATCTCTTTTATACATTCATTTTTTTAAAGGAGATCAGTTTAAAGAAGAATTATACCTTTCAAATCTTATAAAATGATGTCAGGAGTTGATGGGTTTCTGATGTTATTAATAGACCCTCGAAAATGAAGTTATATACCATTTCAGAAGATTGTGATGAGTTCAAATCTCCCTGGCACTTGAAGTTAATTTTTCTTGACCCAGCTAATTCTGAGTCTTGATGTCTTACTGGACATTTCTTTCTTATCCTGGCTAATAATATTTTTTGTTTACCTTTGTTTTTCTATAAAATCTATCCAAAGGGAGATCTAAGCCTTTTCTCTTGGGGGCAAGTGTGAAATAAAATTTTGACATGTGCTCACAATCAATTTGAGAAATTGCTTTAGAAACTGACAGGTATCTATTTTTTTATTATAATGAAAACATGTGGTAGAATTTATTTCGTGTCTGCCACCACTCTCCTACAATTGAATAGGACTCTCTAATTAGAACATGTAGCAGAGAGCATTGGATTTCAGCTTGGGAAGGTGGTCCTTGCAGACACATATGACAGCACTTAAATTTCAACCTGTCCTTTTGGGGTCCCATGCATCAGAATCCAGAATCACTTTGGTGACTGAAAGCTTCATCTGATCCTTAGAAAAGGAGGAAAACTGATAAAGGGCTTGAGAAATCATTAGAAAACAGCTCTTACTTCTGTGGTTCAAATGCATTCTCCAAACTTCATAGAAATGCAACACCCAATGCAATATTGTTTAAAAAATAGTGCCTAATGAAAGGTGTTTGAATCACTATGAACCAACAATCCCCATTATAAAAGGCCTGAAGTTGTGAGTTTGATCTGTTGTTATTTCTTTCTCACCTTCTCTTTGTACTTCTGTTATGAGATAATCTGGCAAGAAAGATTTTGCCATATGCCAGTCCGTAGATCTTAGACTTCCTTTAAAGCTCAAGCCCATAGAACTGTGAACCATTAATTTTCTTTCTTTCTTTTTTTTTGGGGGGGGTCTGGTCGTGGGGCCTGAACTCTGGGCCTGGGCGCTGTCCCTCAGCTCTTCAGCTCAAGGCTAGCACTCTACCATTTGAGCCACAGCACCACTTCCAGCTTTTTTCTTTTTGCTTATGTGGTGCTGAGGAATGGAACCCAGGGCCTCAGGCATGCAAGGCAAGTACTCTACCACTGAGCCATCTTCCCAGCTGGAACCATTAATTTTCTATTCATTATATGTTACCTGGTTTCAGGTATTGTTTCACACAGGGAAAATTAAACATACTAAGATGCTTATCTAAAATTTTCCCCTAGATCTGTCAAATGACTCAGTGGTTTCCAACTGGAAGTATTTTTTCCCTGTAGGGATATTTGGCAATGTCTGGAGAGCTTTTTGATTGTTGAGATTGGGGATAGGATGAGTACTGGACTTGTCACTGACCTAGTTGGTAAAAGCCTGAGATGCTGATAGATATTCTATAATATACAATTCAATGCAGAGCAAGGAATTATTCACCACAAAATTGTGGTAAGATTGAGAAACCCTAAATTCAAACATTTTATGATGACAATGTCAGAGCTGGCTTTGGTTAAGTATGTGGTAGAATGCTAGCATTGAGCACAAAAGCTCAGGAACAGTGCCCAGTTCAACCACAGAGAAAGAGAGATAGAGAGAGGGAGGAGAGGGAGAAGGAGAGAGAGAGAGAGAAACTCAAATAATCTATTTGGATATAATTTGTGGAGGGGAAGGGAAAAAACAAATCGTTTGAATAGGGATACAGGTGGACCCATTGCAACAATGAAATGTACAAGACGTTATGTCGAAAAATGAACTTTACAACTTTGGCAGGGTGGGGGTTGGAGGGTGGGGGGAGGTGGGGGTAGGGGGAGTAGGGGTGTGGGGGTGGAGAGGGGAAGGGATGGTATGGGGAAACAAAGTAGGAGGCAACAATGCTTGATAAGAAATGTACTCACTATCTTGCCCATGTATGGTATTTTCACAATAAAATAAATAAATAAAGAAAGAAAAGAAAGTGAGGAGAAAAGGTGAGGGAGAAGACAGAGAAAGAGAAAGAGGAGAGGGTGAGGGATTGTAGAATTAATAATATCCAGCAAAAAAGTTAGTTGGGTTAGGAGTCTGACTGCTGCTGCCTGGGAAAAGGTCTTTCAGTGAACAAGTTCAAGATAATGTTGCTTTCTAATAGAAGTTCAGGATAATGTTGCTTTCTAATAGAGGGGAACTGAGTAGAATCCAAGGAATCAGATTATTGAGGAAGTTGGGGGCAGGATCATGAGGATAACCAGCTGAGTATAAGAGAACTAGAAAGAAAGCCAGGATAAGCAGAGAGTCACATGGAAAGACAGGAATTCAGTGTCAATTTGGCAGTAGATTGGAGAATCCCAGGAGATCTGCTTTGTGGAAAAGGCTGTGGGCACAATCACATTATGGAGCCTGTGCCTGGGCCCTCAGTTGTACTTCTCTGGCTCATCAGATAAAGTCTAATTTTATACCTGTGAAAATGAAAGATCTCATTTGACATTTCCTTGGATGTCCTTGTGTAATGTATAACAAACCCAGACAGGAATAAATCTTGTTAAGGATTAATTCTCAACAGGGACCAGCTACCCGTTCTTTTCATTCCCAACCCCAGAAACTTGATGTAGAAACTTGGTGGCTCTAAGTGGCACATACACTATTCTAAACTACTATCTTGAAAGCTTTATATTAGGGTTGTTATTAAGGCAACAAGAGGTATGATTGTAAATGACAGAACCAAAGGATTTTACACCTTAGTAATATTGCTCTCAGAATCATCTGAATACCCATGCCACAAAAAGGAAAAGATTATAAGGAAGGTTAGTTAAGAAGCTTTGGCCCATTAGTAAGCAAGCAAAAAGAAACACGATTGCTAAGATTGTGAATGTAATAGTCCTTGACAAATAAAAAGTAGTAATGAATGGAACCAGTGAAATGAGTAGTAGTGCCAGACATTTTCAGAGACCTTTACTATTTTATTCAGTTTTTGTAACCTACCAGGTCAATGTTATTTTATGTACAATAAAACTGAGCAGCAAGTCATGTAGGTGGCACTAGAGCAACAAAATACCTGAGAACAGTGTTTCTGTTCAGTGTTTTGGTTTGCTTGCTGGGTTTTTGTTTTTGTTTTTGTTTTCTGATGATCTGGGGACATGAACTCAGAGCCACTGTCCCTGAGCTTCATTTGCTGAAGGCCAGCACTCTACCACTTGAGCCACAGTACCATTTCCAGCTTTTTCTGAGGACTTTATAGGAAGTAATGACAGATTTTCGTGCCCAGACTGTCTTTGAACCATGGCCTCATATCTCAGCCTCATGAGTAGCTATGATTACAGGAATGAGTGACGATTGCCTGGCTTGTTTCATATTTTTATTTTTTCCTTTAGGTCAGTAACAGAAATGATCAATTTCAGATTCTAAACAACATGAAGATTTTACTATTAACATGAGATAATGAGACATTGGCAATAAACTTCCACTTTGGTAAAGATGAATTCACAAAGCTATTTAATAAAATCAATGGACATCTTTTCCAATATGGATACATATAGCGATATTGTTCAACAGTTTAAGAAACATTTTACTAATGATTACATGGTAGTTATGTATAATAAAGAGATAATTTGATTTGGAAGTTGATTTAAAATACTTTCATCAAATATTTGTATAATTTCCATTAAATAAAATGCTTTGTATTTAACATATTTTCCAATTAACCTACAAATAAGACTTGATCATATATATATATGCGTTTTCTTGGGATGCCCACATACATATGAACATATACATGATTATATACACAAATATAGAAAAAATAATGCATAGTCCAGAGAGCTAAGGCCAGAGAATGAAAGGAAATAGGAAACGTATAAAGTTAGGAGGTAAAATGTCATAGAAAAAGTAACAATAAACACAGTAGTAAAACTTGAAAATATACAAAATATCATCTGCCTCAATAGTTTTTAAATGAATTAACATACAAAAATAGAGAAAGTGCAAATAATATTAAAAATAAAAGAGGAGTGTAGATCCTTGGATATGGAGAAAATTAAAATGTATAAGTACATGCCACATTAAAATACATAACAATTAGTCATTTAAACTTTTTATAGTGCACAAAAAAGCATTGTCTATTCTTGGTTGCATGAATACATAGTCAAATATAAAGCAATGATATTCAAAAGTACATGAAAATAGTCATCTCTAGGCTATAAGAGAAGGGAAAATGAAGTTGTAACTTAAGCTCCATGTAGCAATATTTTATTTTTAAAAATAGGATCTGAAGCAAACACAATAAAACGTTAACATCTGTTAAATCTGGGTGGTCAGTTTTTGGGTGTCTGTTATCTCATGTTCTGACCTTTCCAGAATATGTAAAATGTTCCATAATTCAAAATAGAGAAAAAAATTTAAATAGCTCTTGTCATAGAATTTTGGCAAGGGTCTTTGAAGTAGCTACATAAATTAAATTCCCTGATTTTTCTCAGGCTTACTTTCCCAGTCAAATAATTCAAATAGATTAATCAGTGATTATATCTATCTTTAAAAATATATTTCTCCCTGATTCTCACTTTGATAAGTTGTAGGAGTAGGTTAAGCATTTTCTGGGAACACTTATATACAAAAAATGTCACATTTCTAAATTCTGAATCCCACTCAAGATAGTTGAGGCGTTCAGTCTTGATAATTGGACAAATCAAAAGCAAAGGTATAAGCCAAGCTCTAGGGTACCATGGTAGTTCCCATTGGTAGCATTGCTCCCAGTTGGCTAATATTCCTGCCAAGCTTCCCGTACCATCAAGAAAGAAAGACTATGTATAGAATTAGATTTGCCTTCTCCTATTTGTCAGCCTCAGGTCTAACCACTGAAATGTTTCCCACAGACATCCATACCTCCTTGTTCAACAGCTAATCTAACAGCTGAATCCTGCAGGGGTTTGTCCTTCTCCTTTTTCCAAAGTGCTGCAGGTCAGGCATTTACAAGTGCTACTCAAGCTTATTTCTTTTTCTTTTTCTTTTTCATTTTTTAAATTGTGAAAATACCATACAGAAGGGTTACAATTACATGGCAAGGTAATGAGTACATTTCTTATGAAGAATTATTGCCTCCCCCTTTGTTTCCCCTTCCCATCCCTTCCCATCCCCCCCAAAAAAAGTTGTAAAGTTTGTTTTTTGACATAACATCTTGAACATCTCATTGTTGCAATGGGTCCACCTGTATCCCTATTTAAACAATTTGTTTTTCCCTTCTCCTCCACAAATTATACCAACATCAAATACAGTGAAAACAGGGGTTATACCATGGGGGAGAGACATACAAAGCAACAAAGAAATCATCTTATAAATATATTAGAAACAATCACAAGAAAGGAAAAACATTTGAGTACTTATCTTGGGGTTCATTTCACCTAACATCAACTTATCTGAATTTTTCTGCTTGTCTCAGACATATACTAGATATTGAAAATAAGGGAAACCATGGAACCTATGTTTCTTTGGGCCTGGCTTACTTCACTTCATATAATTTTTTCCAAGTCTTTCCATTTCCTAACAAATGGGGCAATGTCATTCTTGCTGATGGAGGCATAGAATTCCATTGTGTATATATACCACATTTTCTTGATCCATTCATCTACTGAGGGACGTCTGGGTTGGTTCCATATCTTAGCTATGGTAAATAATGCTGCAATAAACATAGTTGTGCTGGTAGCTTTAGTGTGGTCTTGTTTGTGAACATTTGGGTAAATGCCCAAAAGTGGGATTGCTGGGGTCATAGGGGACCTCTATGTGGAGTCTTTTGTTGAACCTCCATACTGCTTTCCAAAGTGGTTGAACAGGTTTACACTCCCACGAACAATGCAGTAAGGTTCCCTTCTGTCCACATCCCCTCCAGCATCTGCTGTTATTAGATTTTTTGATTATAGCCATTCTAACTGGGGTGAGGCAAGAGCAAGGGTAAGAACCACATGATCAACTCAATAGATGCAGAAAAATCATTCGACAAGATCCAACACCCCTTTATGATGAAGGTTCTGGAAATCTAGGAATCCAGGGAACATTCCTCAATACAATAATGGCTGTATATGCCAAACCTACAGCCAGCATTATTTATACTTAATGGTGAAAAACTAAAGCCATTTCCTCTTAACTCAGGAATGAGACAAGGATGTCCACTCTCTCCACTTCTCTTCAATTTAGTATTAGAATGCCTAGCTACGGCAATAAGACAAGATGCAGACATAAAAAGGATCCAAATAGGGAAAGATGAAGTAAAACTCCCTCTTTGCAGATGACATGATCTTGTATTTAAAGAATCCTATGGACTCCACTCCCAAATTACTCAAGCTGATTTGAAACTTTGGCAAAGTAGCAGGGTATTAAAAAATCAATAGCTTTTCTGTGTGCCGACAATGAGAAAAGTGTGGCTTAAATTAGGAAAGCAACTCCATTCGTAATTGCCCCCCCCCAAAAAAATAAAATACCTAGGAATTAATTTAACCAAAGAAATGAAGGACCTCCATGATGAAAACTTTAAAAATTGAAAAAGTAAATCAAAACAGAACTTAGAAAGTGGCAAAACCTCCCATGCTCCTGGATTGGAAGGATCATCATTGTGAAAATGGCAATACTTCCCAAAGCTATCTTTTTCTTAATCTTGGAAATTTCTACCAATCTCAGACAGACACACCCTCCCCTCTGCTTTTTAGCTGTTGTCTTCTCCCTTTAGGGACTACCCAATTGAACTCACAACAAATAAGCCTGGACTCTTCCCAAACCTCAGTTTCAGTCAAGGTCACAGTTTGAGTTCAACTTGGATTTTTATTCTGACCTGCCAAAGTTATTAATAACTACTTCAGATAAAAAGCTCAAAACTTAGAACACAAGACTTGGCTCTCTTCTTAGGAAACCTGGGAGAAAGCAACAGTATTCCATATATGGCCACCTACAGTACCTGGAGCAATACCTCCACTAGATAGATCAACAATATTTGCACAAATATTGCACGATTTCACCACTTCATGACGTCTCTGCTGGTTGTCCAGAAGTAAAGTCAAATATCTTCAAAGGAAGTCCTATAATACAGTTACTCTTTGGGTTGGGGAGCGCTCTTCAATTTCTTCAAGATGCCTGGATAGAGGCCAGGATGCCAATGTACAAACCATCTACTTTCAGTTTGCCAATTCATTTGAGCACACCTTGTGCTTTTAGCATTATTTGTTCTCTTACCTCTGACTTGTCTTTGTCAAAATATGATTTTGGAGTGGGAAACTCCCTAAGGTCTTCTTCAGAAATGACTGAAGCCAAGAATTAATTGAGTCTCTCTGCTATCTTCTTTCTCATTTTCTCGATGGACCTTTTGCACTGAATCCATCTCACTGTTTTTTTGGCTGGCTTCCTCCCTCTAATTTATTTAAAGAACTGTACATTATGGGCTTTGCTGTTGCTTACAAAGAGCTCTCAAAATTCTTTTTGGGTCTGTTTACTTTTGAGTTTTCATCTGACTATCCACATTTCCCAGCCTCACTACTGATGTATTTGGGAAATCCCTTTAGTTCACTTAAAAAGATGCTTTCTCCCAAACTAGCCCTTGGATATTGCCAGTAAAGCAGGCAGCATTTTGTTTGACTATCAAATCTGTTGGTGCATGGCAGACATGGCATCTGGCCTTCTACCTTCTGATAGGTAATAGACACTTTTAGAAGCCTCTAACCTTTTTAAACTATTCTTCAAGTGTGTGTGTGTGTGTGTGTGTGTGTGTGTGTGTGTGTGT
>NW_012267269.1:432400-437629 GCF_000151885.1 Dipodomys ordii
GTGTGTGTGTGTGTGTGTGTGTGTGTGTGTGTGTGTGTATGTGTGTGTGTGTGTGTGTGTTTGCAAGGCAAACCCAAAATAGTATTATAGTTAAGAGTTTCTAAAACTGAGCAATCTAGTGGTGTACTTCTTTGGCTTTTCTTTCTCTCTAAAATGTTGTACTAAATTCTTTTGTGCCCATCATTTAAAACATTCCATCCTACTTCCTTGAAGTAGCCCTGTTCTCTACTTAGAACTTGATTTAGGTAGTATATCATTTTTTTTTATTATCGTGATCCAATCAAGCCTCAAGTAGCTTTAAAGGTAAGCTTTTATTACTGTTCATGAGTCTATGGGTCAGATGAACAGTCTTCTAGTCTAGGCTGGGCTTACCCATTTCTCTGTGGTCAGCATTAGGCTGAGATTCATCTATCTATCTACCTACCTACCTATCTATCTATCTATCTATCTATCTATCTATCTATCTATCTATCTATCTATTTATCTCACATAATTGGCTATATAAACTGGTCTAGGATTACCTTGACTGAGACCACTAGACTTTCATTCACTAAATGGTCTGTCCTCCATAGTTTAGTCCTAGAAGATTTAAATGATGATGGCAGAGTTCAAAAGAATATGAAGTAACCAAGGCATTTTTAAGTCTGTACTCATGACTGACACATCATCATGTCTATCAGAGACTGTTGGTCCAAACAAATCCTAAATCCTGTCTGGGTTCCATGGATATGCAACTTGCAGTTCTGGAAGGAGCAGCTAGAAAGCCACATTAGCAGATTAGGTTCAGGGAGAGAACTAACTGGGATATTCATGTTCAACCTATCTGTCATAACCGACTTTCCTTAATTCTTGATTCTTAAACTAAAAGCAAACACCTAACAAAAAAGTGGGACAAATGGTGAACCAATTTAGCAGTGATACTCACTAGACACTATGTTGGAAATGAACTCTACAACTTGGAGGTGTGGTAGTGTCAGGAGGGGAGAAAGTGGGAAAAAATGAGAGGGTTGCGACACTGCTCAAAAAGAAATGTACTCATTACCTGATGTAGGTAACTGTAACCCCTCTATATATCATCTTTATAATAAAATGTAAATTAAAAAAAGCAAACCCCTAAAATATTTAATGAGCACCTACTATAAGCAATTAATTCCTGGTCACTGATAGGACTCCACTATAATAGAATTTTCAATTTTAACTATAAGAATATAAAAGATCCTAGTATTAGTCTTGATTTATGAGTAGGCTGTGATTCAAAATACAATTTTCCAAGTTGTTTAAAATCTGGAATGCATTTTCCCATAGAAATATAAATGTTAATTTGTGATACAGACAAAGCCATTTTAACCTGTAATTTATAGTACATAATATAATGTTAAATTATATCATAAATATTTCAGGAAATAATTACCTTTCTGAGAGGTTTATATTAAACATTTGTTATTTAATTAATGCTGAGGAATCTGCAGTGAATCCTTCACCAGCATCTTTCCAACTCCTTAATCTAGACATAAAATTTTAAAAAAATTACTCAGAAAGAAGGAAAACTATATTGTCTACCTTTATATGAGAAGCACTTTTAGATGTATTATATGTATAAGTTTTACAACAGCCCACTGAAGACAACATTAATATACTCTGGTGTATAGTTTATCAAATGACAGAGAAATGGTTGTCTTAAGTACCTATCTAAATGTGCAGATCTTGATTTCTCCACTATTTCACACCACTCTGCTAAACCTAGCTTTGTGAACAAAATGATATCATATAGAATATCTAAATTGAAGCTCAAGGGCTAAGGCAAATCTGTCAGTAGAAAATATCATAATTGTAGAGGTTATTTATGATAATACAACTAATATGGCCTCCCATGTCTCTAGTAAAAGATGGCATGCTTTCCCAAATGAACATACAAAAACAGTTATATTTCAGTGGAACTAAACTGAGCAGTGTATAATTTTATCCACTGCATAGCAAGACTGTTAAATATATTAATGTAACCATGGAAAGAATATTTGTTAGTATAGAGGCTTACCAAAAAAAAGGAAAAAGAAAGGAGTTGAAGATTGAAGAATAAGAGATAACCAACTTGAATACTACTCAGCCTAAGGAGTGTGAGTGTTCTGCTCATTGAATGGCACCTTGTGTTGTAAATAGAAATAACTGGTGAAAAGAAAATGTGGTACATATACCCAATGTAATTCTACTCATTCATCTTAAAGAATGATATTGTACCATTCATAAGGAAATGAAAAAATTTAGAAAAAAAGTATATTAAGTGAAGAAAGCCAGACCCAGAAAAACAAGTTACATGCTTTCCTTCATTTCAGGTAGCTAGAATGTGCTTATGAATCTACAAATAAACTTACTGGGTAGTAAACAAGAGGTTACAAATGAATTAACTGAAGTGTAGACTCTATGGAGAGTACAAATTTGCTGGTCTTCGACCAGCAAAATAAGTACTAGGAAATGGGTACTTGCAAGAGGGGAGAGTAAGACAAAGGGGGAGAGGAATAGAAGAATGAAGGGGGGGGGAGAGAATGAATGTAAAAAATTCATCGTATATACCACAAAATTTAGAAACACAAGGGAAAGGGTGGGTTCCAGGGGAGGTAAAGATGTTGAAGTGATCACATAGATCAAGATGCATTGTACACAAAAACTGCTTTGTTACATGGCAAAAGAAAATGAACGCATAACCTAAAATTCAGATGAGTAAGGGAAAAGTGGGTTGAGAGATGTGATTGAGAATGTTGAAAGGGATGGCATTGATCAAGATGGAGAATAAAAAAGCCATAGCAAGAATTAACAAAATAAAGCATTGATTCTTTGAAAGATTAATAAAATTGATAGCCCCTTAGCAAATTTGACTGAAAGAAGAGAACATATCCAAATTAATAAAATCAGAGATGAAAATGGGACTATCACAACTGAAATATGCAAGATTAGTAGGGAATCCTTCACAAACCTTTTTGCCAATAAATTTGAGAATCTGGGAGAAATGGAAGCATTTCTAGATGATATTGATATATTCAAACTGAACCAAGAAGATTTAACCCAACTAAATAAGCCTTTCACAAGTAATGCAATTGAAATGATATCAAAGGATCTCCCATCAAAGAAAAGCCCAGGACCAGGTGGATTCACACACAGCCAAATTCTATGAGGCCTTCAAAGAAGAACTCACTCCCATACTCCTTGAACTCTTTTTTAAAATTATTTTTTACTATACTGTACAGAAAGGCTACAGTTATATCAGTCAGGTAATGAGTACATTTCCTATCAAGCATTGTTACCACCTCCTTTGTTTTTCCCCTACCATCTCTTCCCTTCCCGCATCCCCAGCTCCTCCCTCTCCCCCAGCAGCAAGTTGTAAAGTTCATTTTCGGCATAGTGCCTTGTACATCTCATTTCTACATGTCTATTGGCCATTCTTACTTTTACTTCTGAGAAGTCTTTACATCTTTAGATCATTTATTGATTGGGTAGTTATTTCTTTGAGAGTTTATTTTTGGGGAGAGGTTAATTTTTTGAGCTCTAAGCATTTCTTAGCTATGAGGCCCTTGTCTGATGCATAACTAGTAAAAATCTCCCATTATTTTGGACCTTGCAGATGGCATGATCCTGTATTTAAAGAACCCTATAGATTCCTCCCGAAGTTACTTTAACTGATCCAAAACTTTGGCAAATTAGCATGGTATAAAATCAAACCATGAAAACCAGTAACTTTTCTGTATGCTAACAATAAGAAGATTGAGATTGAAATCACAACTGCTTGTAACAGCTGCCAAAAAATACCTAGAAATTAACTTAACCAAAGATGTGATGGAACTGTATTATGAAAACTAAAAATTTAAAAAAAAATTAAAGCAGATTTAAGGAAATGGAAAATGTCTCCATACTCCTGGATTGGAAGGATTAACCTCTTGAAAAGGGCAAAACTCAGGCTGGGAAGGTGGCTGAGTGGTAGAGTGCTTGCCTTGCATGCATGAAGCCCTGGGTTCGATTCCTCAGTACCACATACACAGAAAAAAAAAGCCAGAAGTGGTACTGTGGCTCAAGTGGTAGAGCACTAGCCTTGAGGAAAAGAACTCAAGGAAGTGCCCAGGCCCTGAGTTCAAGCCCCAGGACTGGAAGAAAAATTTTTTTAAAAAAGGACAAAAAAAAGATAAAGGCAAAACTGGCAAAAGCTATTTACAAATTCAGTGAAATACCCATCAAAATCCCCAAAACATTCTTTATTGATATAGAGAAAGCAATCCACAAATTCAAATGGAATAATTAAAGATCCTGAATTGCTAAAACTTTCCTTAGCAGGAAGAACAGTGCTGTAGGAATATCCATACCAAACTTTAAACTCTATTACAAAACCATAGTAATAAAAACAGCTGGATATGAACACAAGAATACAAACCAATGGAACAGAAATGAACCCACAGACCCATAAGCACCTAATATTTGATGACAGAGCCGAAAATGAAAGAAAGAGACTCTTCAACAAATAATGCTGTTAAAATTGGCTATATATATGCAGAAAATAGATCCTTATATATCACCTAGCACTATAATCAATTCTAAATGGATCAAAGACCTCAATGTAAGGCCAGAAACCATGAAAATACCACCAGAAAGGGCAGGGGAAACACTAGGACTCTTAGACATTGGTTGAACTTCCTAAGTAAAGATCCAGAACCACAACAAACCAAAGAAAGACTGGATAATGGGACTGCACCAAACTGAGTAGTTTCTGTATGACAAAGGACTCAGTTGACAAGATAAATAGAAAGCCCACTTTAAAAAAAAAAAACCTTACTTTAGTGTTGTACTATCCTTCAGAAGGGGAATCCTTTGAGGCTAGTACTCTAAATCATGAAAGCTTACTTCCCAACCCAAATGCCCAGTTTTCTGAGGGTTTTATTTGGCAAGTTTTAAAAAGTGTCTGTGTAAATAGTTTAAGTGTTGTAAAAATTATTAAGGTCATTGTTTTGAATTTGAAACTAATATTGTTTGTTTTCTTGCTTTAAATTTTGTTGGAAAGGTGATGTACCGAGTGCTTTCAGTTACATAAATCAGGTAATGAGTAGATTTCCTTTTGAACAATGTCATCCCCTCCCTCATTCTCTTCCAGTTCTTCTTCTCTCATTTCCCCTCCCCCCAACACCCATGTTGTATACTTCATTTCCAGCATAGTGTCTAGGGAATATCACTGCTGAATTCGTTCACCCTTTT
>NW_012267269.1:445098-460174 GCF_000151885.1 Dipodomys ordii
TTGCCTTGGCTTCCCTCTCTTGTCTAACTCTCTGTCCTGTGATGGCACACTTGGTGTGATTCTCTGGCTTAGGACTGTTCACTGGAACTCTAAAACTGCTTTCTATGCGAGAGCTTGTTCAGATTCCAGCTTCTCCTCCGCCATCTTGAGCCATCCATCCTTGTTCCACCATTTCTGTGCTCCCCCTTCCTTCCCAAACCAGACAAACTTATATACAAGACTAAGGGTACAGACATAAAAAACATCGACTAAAGGGAATAAACCAAAGAAAAAAGGAAAGAAAAAAAGATCACAAACAGTGTAAAAAGAAAACCTCCTGTTTCCATTTCTTGGAGTTCATTTCTATAAGCATCATTTTATATGGTCATATAACATAGCTATGAAGCCCTAGTGAGGGAAATGAGGGCAACCATGCAGCATATTCTTCTTTGGGTCTGACTTCCCTTAGTATAATTTTTTCCAGGTCTCTCCATTTCCCTATGAATGGGCAATGCCTTCTTTCTGATGGAAGCATAGAAATCCATTATGTATATATGCCACATTTTCTTGATTCATGTGTCCACTTAGGGGCATCTGGGTTGATTCCAGATCTTAGCTATGGTAAAAAAAAAAAAAAACAATGCTGCAATGAACATGATTATGCTGGTGGCCTTAGTATAGCCTGATTTGTGGATATTTGAATAAATACCCAGGGATAGAATGGCTGGGTCATAGGGAAGCTCTATGTTTAGTCATTTGAGAAACATCCACACTGATTTCCAGAGTGGTTGAACAAGTTTACATTCCTATCAACAGTATAGTAGTATTCCATTTTAGCCACATCCCCACCAGCATCTGTTTTTATTGCAATACTATTATAAGATAACAGTCACAAATCTAGAATCTAGCAAAATGGGGTAAGTTGTTAAGTGAGGCAGGGCCAGGTTTCAGACAAGAATGAGTGATAGGGCTATGGTGAATAAGAGCAGAGTTCCTCACTGCAGACACCCTATTTCACATCCAACCACCAAAACATAGCTAGCCAAACAAAATAAGCCTGCATATCAGATTCATTGCCAAAATACCACTTTGATTATTAAATCACTGTGATTTGTAGAAAAGTTTTTCAAGGCTTCCAATAATTTAGTCATTGTGAAATAGACCAGTCCTTTACTGAACTTTTATTTTCACATTTTTAGCAATTAAAATGACTTAAACTGACATATAAAGGCACAAAATACACATAATAGGATAGATCTGACGTTTTGATACATGTATATATACATTATGCAGACAGGTTAAACCTATATGTCTCTTCAAACATTTAGGATTTTTCATTATTAGGTCATTCAAAATCCTTTCTTTCAGTCTATTTAATTATATGGTCCACAGTAGTTATCTATGGTCACCTTACTGTTCAACAGTGTCCAAGAACAATTTAACCTTTAATTATAATTGTGAATTTACACAGATAAACTTTATATACAAAACTCAAATAAATCTCATCAAAAATTTGTCTCCTTTACTAGCCTAAACAGTCAGCTGCTCATTCTTAGATAAATCATACTAATGAAAATATTTCTTTACATTCATTCATTTCAACAATTATTCATTTACCCAACTCTGAGAATCTTATTCAGATTTACCTTAATTACAATTCCAGATATCTCTCTGAGATTTGGAAGGGGCTTTTGTTTTCTTCTACCTGCATAAATGTTCAGTAGGAAATTGGAATTTCCCGATTCCAGTTATAGTAAAAGGGGAACAAAACAAGTTCCTCTGCTTCCTGAGTAATATTGGTAGGTAACCCTATTTCTACTGCCAAGGCTGTCTGTAGCCACAGAATGGACTTTCAGGCAATGATGGGAAGTTCCAGTCACAGGTCACATGTGCCATGGTGAAATCACAAGACAGAGTCTGCAACTGGTACAGAAAACAAATGAAAACTATTTCAAAGAACAGAACAAACCATCACTGAACAGAGATGATCAAATTTAGATCTAAAAAAATGAACTAAGTAAGAATGGCATAAGTTGAATCCTGGAAAAGGAAAACTGTTAGTTAACCTGGACCAGTTAGAGCAAAGAGTTACTTATCTTATGCTAACCCTTACCTGTGAAGAGGATTAAAACAAGGGAAGCCTTTACTGCTACTTTCTAAACCAACATGTTTATTCTTCTTTTTATTTATTTATGTTTTAAAATCAGTCATGGGGCCTGAACTCTGGGCTTGGGCACTGTTCCTGAGCTCTTCAGCTCAAGGCTAGCACTCTACCACTTGAGCCACAGTGCCTCTTCTGGCTTTTTCTGCTTATTTGGTGCTGAGGAATTGAACCCCGGGCCTCATGCATGCAAGGCAAGCACTCTACCACTGAGCCACCTTCCCAGCCCCAACATGTCTCTTCTTAGTTGCTGCCACCTTATTCATGTCATGTATTCTACAGAGCTGTATTACAGCTGTTCTGTCATAATTTTCTTGCCTGACCTAGGAAAATCCCTTATAAATTAGGAAGTTGGTACTACTGTAAATTATACCATTTTGTGACTATATTAGCTTTTTTTCTTCCTATAGAGTTGATAGCCAAAAGAACTACCTTTCCCTCATTTATTATTTTCACATTATTGTAAAATCTAATGAATATAATAGTATTGCAGGTTTTAGGATTTATATCATTTTCAATCCATTTTATATTCACAAACCCCAATTATGTGGCTATGTTTTAAAAGTGTATTTTATTAGTTTTAGTTAAGCAGATGGTGTTATCCGTAGTTTTTATTCTGTAGGTGATAGAGAGAGAGACAGACAGACACCATTAGAGACAGAGATGAAGATGAGCTCATGGTTATGCCTTTTCTCTATTTCTCTAAGTCTAGCATTATACCTGGATATACAATTGCATCTACCTGTCTTGTCAATCGACCCTTACTCCTATACTGATTTAAAACCATCATTAGATCTATTTCCTGAAATTTTCCAACCTCTTTCTCTCCACTAGGTCATTAACATAAACTTAAAATTAATCTATTGCTTCCTAGTTTACAAAATTTTCCCATGATCCCACACTCCCCTGAAGTTATTATCAGGTTTTACTGTCCCTTTTATAGCACAATATATAAAGACACTGTCTTCAGCACCAAACTCACATTTCCTCCTCAACCCAGACTGCTGCTGTTAAAATTTATTTTTTAAATACGTTTTTAATTGTGAAAATACTGTACGAGGAGTTACAGTTACATGAGTTTTCTTGTTTCTAAATTGTATAAGCCTTTGCTCTTTTCCTTAATCCTTCATTAGTATTAGCATTATTGACCAGGCCCTTCTTCCTGAAATACAGCCTCAATTTCTATTCCCTCTTTTTCTAACTTATATCTAAGTGACTGCAAAAAGCTTCACTTTCCCTCTCCTTTATTGTATAATTTTCTCCAGGGTTATTGAATCTAGCCTGGTGGAATTAATGATCATCTAAATGTCACATTTAGTCTCTGAGTATCACGTCCTATAATTTACATCCATATCTAGCTATCTAGTTCTTGTTTTGGATGTCTAGCAGATTTCACAATATGGAAGATACTTTGTCTTGACCCATCTTTAATAATTTCTTCATTTCTCTGTGTTTTTCTACAATGAAGCCATAAATCATCTTTATCCCTTTCTGTTTATGCACACACACACACACACACACACACACACACACACACACATTCATTCAAACACATACACATATACTCACAGTCAATGAAACAGAAGACTTGGCTCATGTGTTCAATTCAACCTATTTCTTTCTATTTTAATTGTTGTCATTCCTATTAGAGACCAGATTAAAATATTAGAAAAAAAGAGATCCCCAAACATAGTGATTTGAATATGCAGGCATTTATCACCTCTGTAACATAGCATGCCTGAAAGGTGGCTCAGGGCTTCTGGTACTTGCACAGTGTCTTCAGGACTCTATATTGTTACTAGTCTTTCCCTATTGGCCTTCCTCATCTGTGTTCTTGAATCTGCCTCACCGCAATGTTCATTCCAGCCCAGAAAAATCAAGTAGAAAACAACTATTGATTATTAATTAACTATTGATTATTAATAATCAATAATTAATAATTTATTAATAATAAATCCTATGTATCAGTTCCACTTGCATCCCATGCACTAACATGAGCATAGTTCTTTGTAGCTTCAAGGCCATCTGGAAAATGCAGAGGTTTTTTTGTTTTTGTTTTTTTTTAGCACAGTGTCTATTCTTCCAGTTAAAATCCAAGGGGTCCTAGAAAAATCCAAGGGTCCTAGAAAGATCAAGAGGAAACTAGTGGTTGGAAAACACTACCCAGCCTTTCCCATCCTAGTGAGGCACTGAAATCTCTGCCTTGGACATTTGCAGTAATCTTCTACCCAGCCTGCCCTACTCTCACAGAGGCTGTGGGTTCATTTTCCACACAGTAGCCACAGAGATATTTTTAAGAACAAAATCAGATCATATTCATTCCTTGCTTAAAATACCCTGGTGACTTTCCATTGTGCCCAGGATCAAAGCCAGATCTCTGTCATCACGTGTAAGGCTCTTCCTGCCATACCACATCCATATCTTGCCACAAGTCTCTTCACTCACGGTGCTTCAGACACATTGATTTTCTTTCATGATACATGAAGCTATTCCACATTCCAAGGTTTTTGCATGTGTTTCTCTTCTTGCCTAAAATATTCTTAGATTTGACTCTTTTTCTACTTTTTGCCATTCAAACCTCTGCTTAAGTATCACTTCCTTTTAGAAACATTCCCCACACTTGCTTCAGGTGGGATTACAAATTACACTAATTATTATAGATACTGTCTTGTTGTCTTTGAGGTATTTATCACTGTCTTAAATTACCTGTTTTATTTTATTTTGTTCCAATCCATGATTGTTGGCTCTGTTGCCTTTGGTCTTGTGATATGGCACAATATGTCCGTAGTTCATATTGGAACAATGTCTCTTACCTTCTGATAAGCAGGAAGCAATGAATGGAGGAAAGGGAAGGGATTCCAATGTCTTCTCCAAAGACGTGCTCAAGTATCCAACTTCCTTTAATTAGGCACTACCTCCTGAAGGTTATGCTACCTTCCAATGGTGTTATTAGGGGGAACTGGATAAACCTTGAACATGCCAGAGTTAGAGAGATCCAAATCAGAACAATTACAAAATTATGAGTTTCCTTCCTTCCTTTCTTCCTTCCTTCTTTCCTTTGTTTTGTGGACTTTATTATCTAAAAATGCATACTTTCTCCCAATGTTACTATATGAATACATTTCTTGTCACTGTATTGTTTTGGTATAAGCTCTCCTATTTTATGAAAGATAGGACTATGATACACTATGAAAGATAGTGTATAGGATTATTCATCTTTCTTCAAAAGTTTAATGGAACTCTACAGTAAAATACCTGGGATTAGAAATTTTAAAATGTTGCTGAATTCCTTGATATTTTTGCCTATTTTCCTTATACTTGTTTTGTCATTTTTTATGTGTGAGAAAAATGATGTCCTCAATTTTAAATGTGATTTTTTTTGCTTTTCCTTTCAGCTGTATTGGTTTTGTTTAATATATTTGGAAATTCTTGGGTTTTGTTTGTTTGCTTAATAAGTATTCGTCCATCCTTTTACTTTTAACGTGCCAAGATTGTTATAGTAAGTTGTATTTGTAGGTAGCATCCAGTTGGGTCATCCACTATGACACTCTTTTTATTGGTGTAGAATATTTATACTTAGTATAATATTGACATTTTAGAGTTTAATTCTATATTTTATTTCTTCCTTTTTCTTTTTTACATTTTACTTGCATTTGACTGTTTGGAAATAGAGTCTCACTATGGAGCACAGGCAAGCCTCCAACTCAGCCTCATCTTCCATAGACTGAGATTCCAGATATGTGCCACTACATTAAACATTTTAAAATATATTTTTAATTGTAAAGATAATGCACAAAGGGGTTACAGTGACATGAATAAGGTAATGAGTACATTTCCCCTACCATCCCTTCCCTCCCCACCTGCCAAATTCCTCCCTCCCCCCCACCAACTTGTAAAGTTCATTTTCAACATAGTATTTTGTTCATCTTATTGTTAAAATGGGCCAACTTGTATCCTTGTTTCAGCATTTTGTTATTTCCCTTCCCTTCTCCAAATTAGAAAAACGTATATACAAGATGAGAATCAAACACAGTGAGAACAAGGGTTATACCATAGAGGAAAAACATACAAAAGAACCCAAAAATTACATAGTACATTATAAATACATTAAAAACAACAGCAATAAAGATAAAGCCTCTTGTGTCTCTATCTTGGGGTTCATTTCACTTAGCATCATGTATATGGTCATATGTGCATAGCTTTTGACCTTTTCTGCTTGTCTTAGACATATACTAGTTATTGCAAATAAGGCAAACCTATGTTTCTTTGGGCCTGGCTTGCTTCACTTAATAAAATTTTTTCTAAGTCTTTCCATTTCCTAACAAATGGGGCAATGTCATTCTTTCTGATGGAGGCATAGAATCTCATGTGGTACACACACACACACACACACACACACACACACATACACACACATCCCACATTTTCTTGATCCATTCATCTACTGATGGGCATCTGGATTGGTTTCATATCTTAGCTATGGTGAATAATGCTGCAAGAAACATAGTTGTGCTGGTGGCTTTAGTATGGCCTTGTTTGTGATAGGTTGGGTAAATGCACAAAAGTGGGATTGCTGGGTCATAGGGGAGCTCTATGTGGAATCTTTTGAGGAACCTCCATACTGCTTTCCAAAGTGGTTGAACAAGTTTACACTCCTACCAACAATGCACTAAGGTTCCCTTCTGTCCACAACCCCTCCAGCATCTGTTGTTATTAGATTTCTTGATTATAGCCATTTTAACTAGGGTGAGGTGGAATCTCAATGTTATTTTGATTTGCATTTTTTATGGCTAGAAAAGTTGAGGAAGAAAGATGGCCTCCTCAGTATTGAAAACCCAGAAATGAACCCACAGCCATATAGCCTCCTAATCTTCAATAAGCGAGCTAAAAAATAGATTGGAAGAAAGACAGCCTCTTCAGTAAATGGTGTTGGCAAAATTGGTTAATTACTTGTAGAAAACTAAACTAGATCCTTATATTTCACCCTGCACCAGAATCAACTTCAAATTGATCAAAGATCTAGCAGTAAAGGAGACACCCTGAAAACATTACAGGAAGGAATAGAAGAAACTCTAAGGCTCCTTCATACAGGCTTCTTCTTAATGAAGACCCAGAAACACAACAAATTAAAGAAAGGTTGCACAAATGGGATTGCATGAAACTGCAGAGCTTCTGCATGGCAAAAGACATAGCTAGCAAGATCAATAGAAAGTCCATAGACTGGGAGAAGATCTTCACTAGCCAAACAACGGACAAGGGCTTCATATCTAAGATATACTTAGAACTCAAAAAATTAAATCCCCCAACAACAAATTCTCAAAGAAACAACACCCGATTAATAAATGGGCTAAAAACTTAAAGAGAGGCTTCTCTGAAGAGGAAATAAGACTTGCCAACAGACACATGAAGAAATGCTCAACTTCTTAGCCATAAACATTTTTTTAAGGATACTGTTTTTGTTCATTTGTGTTCTTTTGGAGTCTTCTTGCACCACCATTTTCAGTGGTTACTTCATGTCTACTGGTGTCATTTTACCAGTTCCAGTAAATTGTAGAAACTTGATCATTCTTTACACCCATTTATCTTCTGGTGTTTGTAGACTTATCTTAAATATTTACTTTATATACAGAATATACTTTATATACAGAATCACAGCAGACAAGGCTATGTTTTTGCTTCAACTATCAAACGTAATATAGAAAACTCAATAGAATACAAATTTATATTTATTCATACTTCACTTACCATGTAATTTCTTCCTTATGTCCCCAAATCCCATATTTCATCATTTCCTCTCTATTTAGAAGAATTAACTTTCTTTTAGCATGAGCTGCAGTAAAAAAAAAAAAAAAAAACCTTAGTTTTCTTTCATTTCAGAATGAACATCCACGCTCCCTAGTCAGCCTTCTCTAACATGGGGTGGGTAAGGATTGGAGGTAGAAGATGGGAAATCTTTTCATTCTGGCAATTGGTTTGTGCTAATTTGGACAAAGTGGGTTCTCTTTCCCTTTATGGACAAACTTTAGACATCTCTTCTAAGCAGTTCTGCTATTACTTCTCTTCCTCCTATTATTTTCCTTGGGCAAGAGGGACTAAGATTTTGTTGAAGTTTTTTATTTGCATGTGTGTTTGTATTTGTTGATATTTTTATGTTTCCAGTCTGTTTGACTTATTAAGATATATGAGAAAAATTTAAAAATGCAAGGAACACACATGTTTTACAAAGACTGAGGTCACTAGCTAATATGGATCTTTCTATCTTTCAAAGTCTTTTTATTTTGCATTACATATAATATTCAGGCTTTTAGTTGTACTTGGTGATAGGAGCAAGAGAAAGTAAGTCTACTTCATTTCCTGGGGTGGATGTTTCTCCACTGTGCTCTTTTCAGTCATAATTTATGTTTGTGGCTTTGAGTATGGTTTTCATTTTTGTAATAATTTGAAATTGCTCTTGATGATTTCTCTTAGCTCAGTAAGCCCATTATTTATTTTTCCTGTTGATTTGTAATCTATTTTAAAGCTATTCTAAGTACCATATATTCTTTCTATGAGAAACCATCTGCCTGAAATATATTAACTTTGGAAATTTTTTTAGAGGTAACTTCACTTTTTCTGTTTTTTGTCTATGCTAGCATTCTCCTATCAGATTTCCAGTGATTTGTCTTGATGTTTAAATATTGTCATACTACACAAATTATATTTTACTTAGTTATAATCAACATAACCTGAGACTAACACTTTGGAAACGGAAAAGAAAAAGGATGTTATTTCACCAACAATATAATTTCTTTAGATAATAATATGGCTCACTCTAAAAATAACTTGTAATAGTAATAAGAATGTTAGAAGGAAGTGGTATTGAGGAAGCAGAGAAGGCCAAAACCTATCTCACTTTCCCCAAGACACTAATGTAATATTAAATGTATGATGATTTTTTGCTGTGAGAAATTCAGGAATAAACTAAATGGGTCTTGTACCTCAGGTAGGCACAAAATTAAGCACACAAAAGCTGGTGAGAAATTAACAGCACCTTCTTACTATACATTCTTCCCCAGCACAATACTGCATAGTTATGGGGAAATTCTCTGTTCCTGGCTTCTGAGGGATCAAAAGATAATGTGGAAAAAATGTCAACCATTTTGATTCTCTGCTAGATAGCATGAGAAACTGAATGTTAATGGAGGCCAGTAAGTTTGGGCTTCTTGGGAACTTCTGAGAATAAGAGGATCTAGGCATTGCTTCAGAGTACAGTGGGGTCACTGGCAGAGACCTGATGGAGGAAGACATGTGCTCCTGGGTAAAAAATAAAAAAAGAGTAAGAGTCTCTAGAAATTTACAAACACAAGTCAAGGAAACCACATCCACTTGAAAGAAGAGTTCCACAGCTCTCTAGTGGGGTTCATTGGAAAAGATATTTTCTTGTGCAAAGCCAGTCTGTGAAGAATAAAAGAGATATCTCTTAAAAAGAATGCAGACAAAGTCACAAGGTACATGAAGAGAAAGGGAAACACAGTATAGCTCCCTCTGCTTTCCTGCCAAAAATGTCCAGAAAATAGTCCTATAATAGCAGAGGTATATGAATTAACTGATAACGAATTCAAAATGGCTTCATAAAGATACTCAGTAACAGGAAATCATATATGAATAAAATGAAGATTTCAACAAAGATGTAGAAGATATAAAGAGAAATTTTTGAATGGAATAATGTAATAATTGAAGTGAAAATATCACTAATGGTATTCAACAAGAGAAATTGGTCAAAGCGAAGAAAAACTGTGAATTCAAAGGTAAGTCATTTGAAAGTATCCATTTAGGGTGCTGGCAAAATTGGATAACTACTTGTAGAAAACTAAAGCTTGATCATTATATATCACCCTGGACCAGAATCAACTCCAAATGGATCAAAGACCTCAGAGTCAAAGCAGACACTCTGAAAACATTACAGGATGGAATAGGAGAAACCCTAGGTCTCCTTGGCAAAGGCGGAAATTTTCTCAATAGAGACCCGGAAACACAACAAATCAAAGAAAGGTTGGACAAAAGGGATTGCATTAAGTTGCAGAGCTTCTGCATGGCAAAGGACATAGCTAGCAAGATCAATTGAAAGCCCACGGATTGGGAGAAGATCTTCACTAGCCATACAACAGACAAGGGTCTCATATCTAAAATATACTTGGAACTCAAAAAATTAAATCCCCAACAACAAATCTTCAAAGAAACAACTGCCCAATAAACAAGTGGGCGAAAGACTTAAAGAGAAACTTCTCTGAAGAAGAAAGAAGGATGGCCAATAGGAACATGAAGAAATGCTCAATCGCCATAGCCATAAAAGAAAAGCAAATCAAAACAACGTTGAGATACCCCCTTACCCCAGTTAGAATGGCAAAAATAAAAAAATCTAATAACAACAGATGCTGGAGGGGATGTGGACAGAAGGGAACATTAATGCATTTTTGGTGGGAGTGTAAACTTGTTCAACCACTTTGGAAAGTAGTATGGAGGTTCCTCAAAAGACTCCACATCGAGCTCCCCTATGACCCAGCAATCCCACTTTTGGGCATTTACCCAAATGTTTACAAACAAGACCACACTAAAGCTACCAGCACAACTATGTTTATTGCAGCATTATTTACCATAGCTAAGAACTGGAACCAACCCAGATGCCCCTCAGTAGATGAATGGATCAAGAAAATGTGGTATATATACACAATGGAATTCTATGCCTCCATCAGAAAGAATGATATTGCTCCATTTATTAGGAAATGGAAAGGCTTGGAAAAAATTATATAAAGTGAAGTAAGCCAAGCCCAAAGAAACATAGGTTCCATGGTTTCCCTCATTTGCAATAGTTAGTATATGTCAAGCAAACATTGACATAAATGAGTGAGAAATAGCTAAAATAATAAATAATATTAATAACAATACTGCATTTTCAATAATTGAATAACCAGATAGAAATCACAAAGAATTAGTGATTCTTCAACAAATCATCACAAATTTAGGAAGACTGAAATCAAGTCAAGTATCTTTTTCTGACTATAAGGTACAGAAAATATAATTTTATATGTAGGAAACCTAAAGATACAAAAACTCTGCTCTAACTTATAAAAATAAATTCAATACAATTTCAGGTTGCAAAATTAACATTAAATAATAGTTGCATTCCTATATACTAATCATGAATGATTCAAGAAGGAAATTTTTAACATTAAAAGAATGATATATTTAGGTATGAATTTAGGAGGAACTAACTTCTACCATGAAAACCACAAAACACTGCTGAAAAACATGAAAGAAGGCAGACATAAATAGAAAGAAATCTTGTGTTCATGGATTCAAAAATTTACTATTAAAATGTTTGTACCACCCAAAGAAATCTGCAAATGCAATGCATTCCCTGCCAAAACTCCAGTAGAATTTTTCAAAGAAATAAAAAAATATAATATACTAATGAATCTACAAAGGACTTAATAGAGCATTCTTAAGGAAAGATCTAATCTGGGCTTTTTTATTTCAAAAAATGCTCCAGTGTTACAGTATTGAAAACACAAAAGAACTGTTTAAAGTTAGACATTCAGCCAACAGAACAAAAGAGATTATCTATAAATAAGTGCATGCCTATACAATCAACTGATCTTTGAAAACACTGAATAAATAAGAATCTCTTCAATAAGTTATACTATGGCTATTTTGGTATTCATCTGCAAAAAAAAAATCAAGTTTGATTTGTATCTTACTCTGAATACAAAGTCACCTTGAAATGAATTAACTAAAAATACAAGGCCTTGAAACCATAAGACTCCAAGAAGAAAATATCTGAGAAAAGCTTTCTAAAAAGTGGTTCTATCAATGAGTTCTTCACTATGACAACAAAATCGTAAGCAACAAAAGTTTACATTGATGAGTGGGTCTGCAGATGGGGTAATATTATTAGTATATACGTAACTTCTACAAACTTATAGTAAAAATGGGCAATAAATTTGAATTTGAATTTCTTTATAGGAGGTATTCACATAATAACAGGATATAAAAATTTCTAGTCATCAAAAAATGCAAATCAAAGAGCTGTATATATATATATATATATATATATATATAGTGAGTGAGATGTCACCCCCTCACCTGTTAGAATATGTACTATAAAGCATGCATGACAATATGCAAAGGAAAAAAAGAAGAAAATAACCAATGTTAGAAGTGTATGGGACAAAATGAAATTCTTATCATTGGGTGTGAGAATGTAAAATTAGATAGTAGGCAAATATTAGGATTTCTCCAAAAATAAAAAATAGAACTTGCAGGTTTCAGAAATATTATATGTGGATATTTATCCCTAGTGTTTGATATCAGTAACTCAGAGACATGCCTGCCCTCTCTTGTCCATTGCATCATGACTCACAATAGCTAAGAGGTAAAAACAATTTATGTTTCCATCAAAGGATGACTGGATTAAATAAATGGTGCATGTAACAGATCAGAGTTCAATCTTAAAAAATGAAGGAAATTTTGCAATAAACAACTACCTGGATGAACTTGAAGGATATTGTGCTAAAGGAAATAAGCAAATCACAGAACATATATTACATCATTTACTTATATAAGATGTATAATGGTGAAAGTAGTCAACTTTATGAAGACAAGAAATGGAAAGTTACTATTCAATGAGTATAAGTGTTCTATTATTCAAGACAAAAAATGTTTAGAGATCAGCTATATACCATGGAGCCTATAGTTAATAATACTCATGCATTTAAATTTTGAAGGGGTAGATATCATTTTATTTGCTAATTAGCATGATTTATAAAAAGAATGTTTAGAGCCCATGCTAGTGATGAAGCCCATGTTAACAGGAAAATAACGTATTGAGAAAAGATAACTCCATCCCAAAGCAAATATTGTTTCCCCTCTGTGATCTTAGATTATATTCATGTCTGCACAGACCTTCACAAATAACTATTAAATTTTCTGTAAGAGAAATATCATTATTACTACAAATGTGACATTACTCCCAGCTTTCTCTTTTACAAATAAAAATACTTACATGTAAAACATGGTGTTTGAACTGGGCATCTTTGGCTCACATTTGTAACTATAGCTACTCAGGAGGCTGAAATCTAAGGATCATGGTTCTAAGCTAGCCCAGGCAGAAATGTCTATAGACTTTTACCACCAATAAACAACTCTGAAAAAGCTGGAAGCAGCACTGTGGCTCAAGTGGTAGAGTGCTAGCCCTGAGTGAAGGAAGCTCAGGGGCAGAGCCTAAGCCCAGAGTTCAAGCCTCAGTTCTGGCAAAAACAAAACAAACAAAAACAACAACAAAACACATGGTGTTTGAATATACAATGACTTTGGGACTTAGAGCTTTATGTTTCATTGCTTTGGAATTATATGATCCAATGAAACTTTCTTAGACTCTCTCCATGCCTCCAAACCTCAGTTTCCTCATGCAAAATAGTTAATAGATGACTTTTAGGAAAACTTACTGAGATAATCCTTATAAAGTGTGTTAGAGATGTATATAGCCCATCAGAAGTACTTAATATTAAATATAGTAACTATATAATTCCCCAAAGACACAATAGGATTGAATCAGGTGCTGTGACTTGGTACACAGCCCTGCCAGAGAGCAGCCTGTGTCTGGGCTAGCACAAAAGTATGGCTCTAATGCACTGCTTTTCTCAGAGAATTTGTTATGATGGCCCGTGTTCTGTTCACTGCAGGGGCTGAGTGGTAAAGATGACTTGTCACTTAGGGCGCACTCATTTGCAAAATTGTCTTTAAAAATCAACAAATTTGTTGTGTGCCATGAAAAGAATTGAGAAACAGGCCAATTTCTCAGGTCTATGAAGTAATTTACTGAAGTCTATAGGCAGCATGTCTATGTTTCTTAGAAAACTTGCTCTTCATGGGAATTTATCCCAAAGATTCCAAAATGGCTATAAGATGCAGATGGAGCAATGTGCTTGATGGATGGGTGGAAGAAGCTTGTCTCCTAACATGCAAATACATCTTCTCAGTCTTCCTAGACCATTTCAAGTTATGAATGTACTTTTGAATGGCAAGAAGACACAAACAGATTCAATTGCTCCAGTGAGGGTTATCTATAAACTGGAGAAAGTATGAACATCTGTATGAAACTAAACAAGTTGTAAGAGAGATGAATGCTGGCTAGTCTACCAAACATAGTCATTAAATTTGCTTTTTCTAAAAATACAAATCAGGAAAGCAATCTTATGTCCAAAAGATTCAGTTTCAGTTAATATCTTAGAAGAACATTTTATCGAATAGATACTTGATGTTTCAGGACTTTACAAATTGCAGAGTATATATTTCATGAATATTTTTACAAGTTCCCTCTCAAGAAGTTTGTTATTGTTATGGTGATATTAAAATATCATCAAAACATTAGAGGAGTTATTTAACTTTCTTTATTAAATGTCTTTCTTCCTCTCTCCCTGTCTCCTCCCTTCTTTCTCTGCCTTACCTTCCTCCCCCTTTCTTGCTTGCTTGCTTCCTTCCTCCTTTCATTTTTTCCTTTTTCTTTCCTTCCTTTCTTCTCTCTGCCTCTATTTAATTATTTGCTTTTGCTTTTTCTTAGAGCTAGTAATGTATCTAAAATCTAAAGGTAGTTGAAAGGGGTATGGTCGGACATAGATGAATAAGGAGAAGTGGGGAAGAATGCAATCAACAATTCAATGTATATCCTACAAGATTAAGAAGGGAATAGGTGAGTTGTGAAGGATGAATGAGAATGTCAATCAAGATGCATTGTGTTCACAAACTGCTTTGTTGAATAACAACCTTTGTACAACTACTTAAAGATTACCAAAAAAAAGTGGGGGCTGGGAAGGTGGCTCAGTGGTAGAGCGCTTGCCTTGCATGCCTGAGGCCCTGGGTTTGATTCCTCAGCACCACATAAGCAAAAAGAAAAAAGCC
>NW_012267269.1:467059-472215 GCF_000151885.1 Dipodomys ordii
GAAGGGGAAACAAAGGAGGAGGCTACAATGCTTGACAAGAAGTGAACTCATTATCTTGCCCATGTAATTGTAACCCCTCTGTACAGTATTTTCACAAACACACACACACACACAAAGAATAGCTCTCTACCACTTGAGCCACAGCTTCACTTCTGGCTTCTCTTTTACAATTTAGTGGAGATAAGATTTTGACAGACTATCCTTCCCCAGGCTGGCTTAGAAACACAATACTCAGATCTCAGCTTTCTGAGTAGCTAGGCCTATTTTAAGATCTGATTTGCTTTATCTTCACTAGAGATTCTTCTCCTATATTAATTACTAACTCCTGCTTGTCCTAAGTCTTTCCCTCTCTTTCACTGTTCCTTGTTGCGCAGACTCTTGACACATGCTGTGGGATTCCTGCATCATCCTTCTCCTCCAGTCCTATTCTCCCAAAATATATGTTGTACATTGAAGCTAGAGTCTGCCACTGAGTCTGCTCAGATTAAACACCCTCTGCTGAATGCACATCTTCCATAAAATATCTCTAGAAGTCTCCTTAGTATGACCCATGAACACTATTCTCTGTTCCCAATTCAGGCCAGTGATCTCTCATTCCTGCCATCAACCTCACATAGCATGGACAAGTTTTTCCTTTCTAACTTCTATCATACCATTTGGCAATATTAGCCCGTGCTTGTGTGGTTGCTCTGGTCGAAGTAAATTTTGGGGATGTTGAACAAAACTTTAAGATCAAACTGATTGGGCTCTTCCTCCACAATTCTTCCTAAGAACATCTTGATTAAGCTACATGGCCCTTCTTGATTCTGCCATATAGGCACCCCTATCCATGTCCCAGCACAATACCCTTTAGTGGTCTGTGAATTTCTTTCTGAAAACAACTTCAGGCAGATTCCATGTCTCAGTGCAATGTCTACAACATCAAAGATGTCTGACAATTTTCTGTTGACTACATTAATGGATGGATAAGGTTACCCAAGAGATGGTTAAAACAAGATTGTAGCTCTCTCAAGATATTTCATTCTAACTCATTCCTTCCCTTCTGATGTAAACACTTCCTTCCATACTAGCAACTTCTGAAATTCAGAGGCCTCACTATAATGATTCAGTTTACCAGAAACCACACTAGAAGTTTCAAATCACTTTTTGTCTCATTATACGACCCTATTTCTATCAGTGTATGCTCAAATGGAGCAAATACAACATCCCACAAGGATGCCATAAGTTCTCTCTTCCTCTATCTATTGATGTCCTACACAATACTACCACTATGATTTTCTCGAAAACATCTGGGTATAACTTCCTGAAAAGCCGCAACCATTTCCAGGTGTCTTTCATTAGCATGTTCCCAAATTATGGTTCCAAAGTCCATCTCCAAAAGTGTCATCTATACCTTGCAATCTCTGGTTCTTCATATTTTGTTCAGAGCAAGAAATGGCACATATAAATAGACTGAATCAAACTTAAAAGCTCAGACATCTATTAATGTTTGTGAAGTTTTTTTCAAGAATATTTCTTTTCAACACAACATATGCACAAGATTATGTGCTTGGAGAGGAAAAGCAGATCCTTTTAGGCAAGAGTGTAAGGCCTTGCAGCTTGTTCTTTTCTGAGACAGGACCCAGCAAGATGTGCCCATTGCTGTGCTACATTCTATGGCTATTTTGGGGACAAGTGTCAGGATATGTTTCATGAGCACAGGTGTATTCTATTTGTGTCAGCATCTGTGGAGTCAAAGAACGTGTTGAAAGAAAAAGAATAGACTCTTCTACCAATTTCAGTGAGGCTGCCATTCAAAATGACTTTTTCTTGACATTTCTCTGAACATAGCCCAGCTATGCTTTTAAATGGGTATACTGATTCCAAATCCAGAACATGTTTGAGACATGTTTCATTTGGAATAGACTTAGGAAGAAATTCATTTTCTGTGTACCTGTTGGAGTCTTATAAACTCCACAGCTGCTAGAGTTGAGGGGTATGGGAAAGCCATGTTGCAAACTCAAGGCTGTGAGAAGAAATAGCCATTGCACCCACCAATAGTCTCTGGCTGAATCATTGATTGTTCCTTTGTCTAGTAGAGCCTAGAAAAGTTTAGCTTTCTGAGTGGTGATAGCTCTGCTGCTGTGAAAATTCATCCATTTTCCCGTGTCTGTAGTACCTCTACCAGCATTGGTCCTGCAGGGATGGCTTGTGTCAAAGGCCAGCACTCTCCTTGTGAGACACATCCTATTGCCTCAATCAAGCTACTATCTATGGTTTGGTAGAACTGGGGTCAGTCTTTGTTCAGATAAAATGTGAATGTTTTCATTCTTTTTGCACTTGAAAGAGTGCGCATTACTCAGCTTTGCATCACTGTGGCAAAATACCTAAGATAAACAGCTCAAAACAAAAGAAAGTTTAATTTGGGATCATAATTGAAAAGTGTTCAGGTTACTATCACACAGATCTGTTTTCTTTGAGTTTGTAGCAAAGCAAGACATCATGGTGCAAGTGTGTGATGGAGGAAACTGCTAACCTTATTGTAACCAGGAAGCAAAAAAGTAAGAACAGAAAAGAGTTAGAGCCCCAATAGCCCCTTCAGAATCACCTATTTCCCCCAACTAGTCCCCAGACCTCCTTTCTGCTTGTCTTCAATAACTCTATCTGCAGCTACCAAGCATTTAACTAATTCATGGGTTTTGAAGGAACATTTAAGATGAAAATCATAATGAAGGGTATGCTTGATTACCCCTATTTCATACAGCTATTTCCTAGGAATCTAGGACAAATGATCTTTTTGGAAATTTAACTGGATTAGAAGACATTTATTACAAACTGTCATAGGCAAAAACATCTTTCCTAGAACAGGTCACCTCACGTATACAAATTAAGAGCAGATGTATTTTACTTCATGCCTCTCAGTAGGCTACCTAAACTAGCCATAAGACTTTAAAATAGATACAATCATGAGTTCTGATATTTTGAATTGTGAAATTTTTCTCCTACCAAATTTGAGTCCTATTTAGGCTTAGAATTAATCTTCTTTTTGAAATCTTAAATATTCAGAATATCTTCCTTATAGCATTAAAAAAGTCACTGGTGATGACAAATTTAATTTTTAACCTTTGAAAATCTGGAAATAGTTTCAAACTTAGAAATAATTAGGAAAGAGATACAAAATTCTCATATATGAGGCCATAACCACTTAGGGCATGAATGGTTGGGCCTGAGGGTTGGGTCAAGGAAAGTATTCTTTGATGTTGGTTCACATTAAAAATCTGTGTTTTACCAACATCAATAGCTGTTTTCTACCCACTTAAATCCAGGCTGGCGCACAAAACCTGACCCACCACAGGCTTCCTGAGAGACAAACCACTGTTGGATATTGGCAGGCAGCTCCAGTCCATCATTGGCAAAGCACTATAAATCCTCAAATCCTAGAACACATGGACCTGGGCTCTGGTAAATGGGAATAGAGACAGCCTAAATGTTTTACTTTAATCTGAACCGTAAGCAACAGTAGTCATGGAGAATATAGTCTTTTTGCTTGTGGTTTATGGAGACCACAGATGACAAACGAAAGAATCCAGGCTTTAGAGAGGGGCATTTCCTTTTGCCTTTTGGTGAAAATTTGCATCAGTTCCCAAGGAAGGATCTTAAACAACAGCACCATTCTCTGTTCCATCTCTTTACTTAGATGAGTTAATGCTTTATTACCGAATGTACTGATTTTATTCATTTACTTGTTGATAGTTTATATTGCTGTTATGAAATTTATATTGCTTCATGGAGGCAGGGGACCATATAGTTCACTACCACAGATCTATTGTCTTTACCTTAGTCCTTTCAGGGTGTTCTAGCAAACTGGGTGACTTATTAACCAAAGATATTTAATTCTTTTGTCCTAAAAAGTGAGAAGTGTAAGATTATGGTACAAAGATATAGAAACTGGTAAAGGCCTACTTCTGAGAGATGGTTTTCTTTTCTCTGCATTATCTCATGACAGAAGGGATGCAGCAGGTCACTGAGACTCACTTGTAAAAGGATATTGACCCAATTCATGAGGGCTTTACACTCATGGCTCACTTCCTAAAGTTTCTACCATCAAACACTATCAGATTTGTGGTTTGGTGGCAATACAGGAATTTGGGAGAAACACAAAACATTCAGTCCTCACCACCTTGCTTAGTCTCTGGCACAAATGGTGATTCAATTTATACTCATAGACTAAACGACAACAGTAACACTTCTTAGACTTGCTTATTTAATAACATTAATGGAAGATAAACAAAGAACCTAACTTTATTCTTGGACCTTAATGGATATCAACAAATGTTTATGCCCATCTTCTTCCCTCCCCAGGTACCACACTTGTGGTGATGACATTGAATTTCTAGGAAAAAAAATTTCAGCAAAGTCACAAAAGATTATTATTGATGTTAGAAGCTCTGAAAAAGAACTACTGTTTGTAAATATCTAATGAAATACTAATATCCAAAGTTAGTATTATCACTTTTTTCTTTCTACTTTCTTATTTTTAAGGCAGAATAGGAACAAAATATAGAAACATAAAATATATTGTGCTAAAAAGTTAACCATGTTGTTTATGAGGTTTTGACTTGAAATCCGAGTGCTGAACTTCCAACCTGAACTAGTTATTATTTTTTCCAGTGAAAATATACAAATCATCTTGCACAGATAGAGTAGTATCTTATCAGCACCAAAATATAAATTCTTCCCTGTACCAACAAAATTCTGCCTTTAGAGAAAAGTAATTTTGATTAAAGTTGTCAAATAAGAAATGGAACTCTTATTATGCTGGCAAATCAAGAACTACAGGATTACCTATTAGATAATATTTTCCTGATTTACCTTCTAGAGGTAAAAGAAATTTCATCTTAGGGAAAAATAATTTTATGAAAATAAACTGTTAATCATATGGTCTGAGTAACCTCAGAGGGGAAAGATGCATAGAACATAAAATTAGAGATTGTTTTATTTTAAAGTGAAAATGAGCCAAAAGATAATTATGCAACCTTCAATTTGTAATTTCAAATATTGTAGCTTCAAGAAATTAGTTGGAACCCAGAAATGAACCTACAGACCTATAGCCATCTAATCTTCGATAAGGGAGCTAAAACAATAGAATGGAACAAAGACAGCCTCTTCAGTAAATG
>NW_012267269.1:472265-477463 GCF_000151885.1 Dipodomys ordii
CTGGGTTTGATTCCTCAGCACCACATAAGCAAAAAGAAAAAAGCCAGAAGTGGCGCTGTGGCTCAAGTGGTAGAGCGCTAGCCTTGAGCTGAAGAGTTGAGGGACAGTGACCAGGCCCATAGTTCAGGCCCCATGACCGGACCCCCCCAAAAAAAATTACAAAAAAATGATTTAAAAAAAGAAAAAAATGTGTTTCTAGATATTATTTTAAAACTTGGTTATTAGCAAATTTGATACTGGACTGACAATTTACATTTTATAATTATCTGCACCCTACATACCATTAAAAGTAAATTTAGACCTAGCTACATAGCCAGTTGGGAGAAAGTGTGAAGGAACAAGAGCGGAGGTGGTAAGTGAATATCTTTTTAATGCTTGATTGGACTCAGTATATATTAAAATGATGTGGGTATACTGCTTAAAAGACTAATTGTTAACATAATAAAAGAAATAGAGACAAGTTTAAGAACAAAATGAGGAAAATCATTGATTAGTTCTCTTTTTGGTAGCTGGTCTTCGGTGTTAAGTTTGAAGTCATTTTCAGAGAACACTCTTATTAAGAGTTCTCAGCAGGTATTCCTTTACCTATATTTAGTATAAAAGCAGTCACTATTCTTAGTCTAATTATTCCATTCTGCTCAGTATAATTTCATTGCACTTGGTCTGAACAGTGACAAACTAATTATTTCTGCCCAGATTTTCAAGGATTACTTACCCAGCTGACAAACTACATTTTGGCACCCATTTTCAGAACATGAATTCTTCCAGGATGGAGGTACAGGCAAGGTTTAGGTTCAAAGAATGGTCCAAATTTCACCAATTTGCTGGTTAAAAAAAATCATAGAGTCAAATGAACTTATTTGACTTCTATACATGATCATTAAGGGCTCATGTAATCCTGGGAATTTGAGCTCCTTCTGAATTTGTTCTGTTAGTGTCCTAGAGCTGTAATAACAAGTATGATACCTGAGTGACTTAGGACTAGAGAAAGTTATGTCTTAAAGTGAAAGGGTAAACAGGGCCATTGTCTTCTGTAGCCCTAGGGAAGTGATGGTTGTTAGGTTCTCTCCTACTTTCTGGTAGCCTCAAGCATTCTTTGACAAGCTGCTATCTTTTCCTTGTGTCTCTTCTTATTTCCTTCAGGGTCTGTATCTTTGTATATATTTTCCTGGTTATGTTTGATTAGGGCCTCTTCTAATGGCTTCATTTAACCTTATTACTTCTGTGAAGATTATTTGCATTCTTAATTTCTGAAGGTCAGAATGTCAACACATGTTATTGTGCACTCAATGTAACAGGTTCTTCCTTTAGCATTGATACAAATCTCGAGGTCATATATATAGTAGGCTGCCTGTGGTGCCTGCCTAGGTGCTGTTCTTGTCCTGGGCAGAGAGTGCAGCTCACTGCTGAGGAAGTAGCTCTGTTCAAACAATTATTACTTGGGTGATTCCTGTATGCCAGCCCTGATAAGGTATTAGAAGACAAAAGTATGGAGGTATTGCCAACAATCAAATAATAGAACAATTAGAAATGTTGTTACATGTTTTGAAAGATATAGACAGGTAGAGGGAAAGAGAATAAGCACTAACCTTGGGCAATCATAGAAAGTCACTTTTAGTAAATAATTTTTTTGGTGTTGGCCCTAGGCATGAACTCAGGGTCTGTCATTGTTCTGAATTTGTTTTTGCTCAAGAATAACTCTCAAGTTCCAGGAGGATGGCAGAGGAAAAGCTGGAGGCTAAACAAGCTCTCGCATAGAAAGCAGTTTTAGTGTTCTAGTGAACAATCCTAAGCCAGAGAATCACACCAAGTTTGCCATCACAGGACAGAGAGTTAGGCCAGAGAGGGAAAATCCAGGCAAGGAGACAGACCTGAGCACTTGCCAGCAGCTGCGGCGGCAGGGCAGCAGCAGCAGCGGCTGCGGCAGCTGTAGCCGCCATACCTGCAACACAGAGAGTCCAGGACAAAGGTGCCTGAGGCGGCAGGCAAGCGGATTCTACTCAACACCAACAAAAACTGACAAGGAGCAGACATCTTCGTCCTGCAGTTCACAGACCAGAGAGGACCCAGGAACCAAGACTCCGGCTTGAGTAGAAGCCTGACATCTTCACTCCTTCTCAGGGAGCAGAGGAGGGAGGGCTACCCCTCCCCCTCCCCATTACTGGAGATCTCCATATTTGATACTGACAAAGGCATAGGTGAGCAACTAGCTCCAACTCAGGCCTTGGAAGAAAACAAAAGTCATTTAGCAGGTCACAGGAACCTAACCTGAACTGCTAGGCTCAGCTCCCCCCAGGGAAAAGTCACCCAGCTCAGGCAGCCAGCTCCTGGAGTGGCTTTCTTCACTGGGTAAACAGAGCCAGAGGCTGCCCCTCCCTACAGCAGCCTTGACAATCAATTGAAATTCAGTGAACATAAACACTGAGAATGGCTCCAGGCTGGGCTCTGTGAGTGTCTCAGAAGCTTGCTCCTCAGGGAAAAGCTGCTGTTTGCTGAAAGGCCTCAACTCTACCCAGAACCTAGTCTCATCACAGCATCTCCAAACTAGAGGAAACAGCTATCTCCCTCTTTTGTGATACTCAAAGCAGATCTCCCTTCCATTGAGCTAGCCTGGGAGGAGGATCGCAAAATCCTGGGTAAAGCAGAGCATTTTTCTGCCTACTCAAACAAACTGACTTAAGAAACCATCCAAGCCACAGAAAAATCAAACACCACAAGCAGACCAGAGACAACAAGAGACTGGTTACGGACACAAGGGAGATACAGGATTTCCCATCCCCCCAAAAAAATCAAAGAACTCTTTTTTTGTACCTTTTAAAAAAAAATTTTTTTTCTAAAACTTTTTTTAATTTTTAATTTTTAACTTAAAAATTTGTTTCTGTTTTTATATTAACTTTTTTTACTTCCTCTTACAATTTTTATTTTGTTTATCTCTACTGACCATTTGATCCTTTTTTTTCTTTCCTTCTCATTCTTTTCACTTTTTCTTCTCTTCCATTCTTCTTTGCATGACTTAATTGCTTTTCTGCTCATCCTCAGATATACCCATAGTCGATTATTAAACCTTAGCCCCCATTGTGTACACACTTAATCCAGAAATTTATTCTCAATTTAAAACCTCTTACATTTAAATTCCTTAATAGCAGTACTACCTCTTTATACCTATATAATATTTTAAGCATTTTTATTTTTAAGTTTTTCACATCTCCTTTCTATTCCCTCCCCTTCTCTTATTCTATCCATGTTCTTCTCTGAATATTATGTTTTCAAATTTGCATAATTTTTAAGTGTTGCACTTTTTAATTTTTGTTTTTCTATTTTTTCTTGTCTTTTTCTTTTTCTTCCTTTTTTTTCTCTCTGTCTACTATCATTGTATCCAACCTATTTCCTGCTTTGAGATTAGGATTTAGTTAACTCTCCCACTGCCTTTCCACATTCCTCTATGCCTATTTTTACCCACATCTCTCCATAAACCTAATAATTTGTGTTTGCCAAATTCTTCTTTGTGGTTCATAGCCCATTAATACATAGCTGTTTGATGTTGAATAGATATATCTGTTAAATTAGATTGTATCTGCAGGTTTTGACTGTGCAACTACAGACTTTGGTTGATGCTTGCCTTAAAATAGTGTGCTAGCACAAAACTGGGGCTATTTTCATCTCAAATGGGCAGAGTAAGCCGGAAAAACACAAGAAAAATGCCAAATCCGGGTATCTCAACTCCCACTCATGATTATCAGGGGACAGAAGAAATAATGAATAATCAAGAGGAGAGTTCCCAAAAAGCTCTAAAAACACTACTGGTAAACATGGTAAATGAAAAAATTGAAAACCTGCAAAGGACTCTGTATGAGCATGATAGGAGAGAGAGGAGGCAAAACAAAGGTTAATATAGGAATATCATGAGTGTGAGGAAGCTACTCAAAGATTGATACAGGAATTGCATGAGCAGCTTGAGAACACTCAAAGAGAAATAAAGGAATGGCGTGAGCAGGCTGAGATCAGTCAAAGAGAACTACAGGAACTGCGTGAATGTGAAGAAGCTAATCAAAGGGTAACACAGGAATTGAGAGAGCAGAATGAGAATACAGAAAAATCACTAAAGGCATTCATGGAATCCATAAACAGAGAGCTGAAAGAAGTCAGGGAGACCACAAAGGGAATGCTGAATGGAACCCAACAGAAGGAATGGGAGTCCAAGGAAACCATAACCAATCAACTAAGTGATTTGAGAATAAACACTGAATTAAAGAAGTAAAGAAGTTCATACAAGATCTAAAACAAAGCTCCAACAAAGAATTTGAAGCCATCAAAACCGACCAACTAGAAGGAAAAGAAATAAAAAACAAAGTAGAAAGTCTTGATAGTAGGTTAAACCATGCAGAAGATTGAATTTCAGGGATTGAAGATAGCCTAGATATTATAGAGAAAGAACATACAACCATCCAAGACAAGTCCAAGAAATATGATAGATCTATTCAACACTTGGAAGACACCATCAGAAGGCCTAATCTAAGGATAACAGGTGTAGAGGACAACCTAGAAACAGAAGTTAATGGTCTAGGAAACTTCTTTAACAGGATCCTAGCAGAGAACTTCCCAAACATGCAAAAAGGTAGGCCTATTCAGATACAAGAAGCTTTTAAAACTCCAAATAGAACAAAACCAGAATAGGAGATCCCACTGTCACATTATAATCCACACAGGATCAATTCAGACCAAGGAAAAGATCCTTAAAGCTGTCAAAGAGAAAAGATTAATCACCTATAAAGGGAAACCAATTAGAATCACCTCAGATTTCTCAGCAGAGACAATCAAAGCAAGAAGAGCCTGGAATGATGTATGCCATGCCCTAAAGACAAACAACTATCAACCAAGAATTCTGTACCCAGCTAAACTCTCCTTCAAGACCAAAGGTCAAATAAAAACCTTCCATAGCAAAGAAAAATTGTAACAATATATCTCCACCAAATCAGCCTTACAAAAGATTCTTAAAGATGTCCTACACATAAGCCAGGCGCTGGTGGCTCACACCTGTAATCCTAGCTACTCAGGAGGCTGAGATCTGAGGATCGCGGTTCAAAGCCAGCCCGGGCAGGAGAGACCATGAGACTCTTATCTCCAATAAACCACCAGAAAACCAGAAGTGGCGCTGTAGCTCAAGTGGTAGAGCAATGGACTTGAGCTGAAGAGCTGAG
>NW_012267269.1:482728-511497 GCF_000151885.1 Dipodomys ordii
AAAAAAAAAGAAATTAGTTGGTATTGCACACAGAAGTGAGTGACGATTTCATTCCAACATTCTTCAGTAAGTCCACTAGTCTTCCACGTTTGTGAATTCTTTCTTCCCCTTGGCCTACTTTTCCATTAGCACAACTTTTCTCCACTTCCTTGCCATCTATGTTTTGCTAGGGGACAAGATTCTTTACCAGCTGGCTCAAACAGTCAAGACTGAAATAAATGTAAATCATTCTTGAAAAATTTGTATTGTTTGTTTCCATTATAGTTAATAATATGTGCTTGTTTCTTTCCCCCTCACATTCCATGCAAATAGTCCTCCAAAATAAATTCTCAATCAAGACTATTCTCCTCTTGGAAACCAATAAGCAGTCTTTAGGCACAAAAAGAAGATTTTTTTCAACCCCCTCTTTGCCAAGTCATTAAAAAAAATGGAAGAATGATCTGCTCTGGCTTTGGGGCTACAAATTGAACAACCTATGCCCAGTGCACATGCAACAGCATGAAAAGAACATTTCTTCCATGAGAAAAGTCAAAGAGGTCTTGGGTAGGAGAGTACAAAAATTGTGGCTGGGCTTCTTGACCGCAGCTGGCAGGTGTTTGGAAAGGTCCCTTGTCCTTTCTGTGTGTGTAGAAGGAAGAAGAGGCAACCCCATACATATGCTCTGCAACAAAAGTGTGCTTGAGGATTATATTTTCCCAGACTAATCTCCAAAATTAGAAAAAATGTTTATATTGCCGCAAATTGAGACCTTAATACCTATAAAAAGACTGAGAACACTGCTCTTCAGCTGATGAGATATGTATTCAGTGTTCACAGTGCTCAGGACTCCGTAGCAGAGACTGGAGACCCAGGGACAATAGCACACAGCTTTTGGTCACAACCTGAAGGCTAAACCCATGTTCTGGATCATCACTGGGCCTATGAGGTATTCTTGTGAGAAACAGATCCCCATTGTGCCTTGGAAATAATCTCAAGTCATGGGTAGAGTAAAATAACATACAGTCTTATCCTCAAACCACATTGAGAATAACGGAGCAGCCAAGATACATAGACAGACATGAAAGGATAAGTTAATTGTAAAAGAAAATGATGCTTTCTGGTGTTCTCAAATGTTCTTTATCTTGATCTAAGTGGGAATTACATGGGTGTATTCATGTGCAAAATTCACCAAGCTATATGCTAAAGATCTGTAAAGAAAGAAAGAATGTAAAGAAATAATGTAAGAAATGAAATAATGTGATTATTGACTTACATATAGATAGATAGATAGATAGATTGATAGATAGATTGATAGATATCTTCATCAAATTCTAAATATGATTTGGACCTTTTATATAGAAATGCCAGATTACCAAATAAAGAGAGAAAATTGGAGGAAAGAAAAATAAAGACAGGAAATAAAAAAAAGCCACAGTTAATGCTATTACTCCCCCCCAAGTACATGCCTTTAAGTCTAACTTGTTACTTGTGGTGGGCTGCAATTCTGGCAGTGAGCCTATGAAAAGAAAGGGACATGACTCACAACAACCACAAGATAAAAACAAAACAGCAGTTCAGGGCAAGCCTAGCTATTCTTGGTTTTGAGGACTGAGAGACATTTTTCCCATGGGCCTGTATAGAAATGGCACTGTGAAATATATTAAACCATGCCTCAATAAAATACATCCAAACCATGTGACAGGGCTTTCTGCTAGTTGTTTCCTATAAAGTTTATTACATGGTCCAGTGATATAATAATAGAGGGTTCAAAAAGAAGCAGTGACACAGGATCCAAAATGCTATTAGTGCAGGCTCTAAAGTAACATACAAGCAGAGAAAAGATATTTCCATTGTTTCAAAGCAGAAGAATTATGATGGAGATGAGAGAAATACAGAAAAACCTTCATAATAAAAGATGTTCAGCTGGGCTTTGAACATAGACTAAAAGGTATCTGATAATTTGACCACAATAATTAGATTGGTCCTAGCAGTAAAGCATTACACTTAATGACAACTAAGAAGTGGCAGAAGGAATGTGATCAGAAACAAGTAGGTTCCTTATGATGAAAAGATCAGAAGGTTGAAAATATAAATGGAAGCTAGGCTTTGGAAGCACTGAAGGCCATGTTATGAGGTTGTTTTCATTTTAGAGATAAAGGGTAGAGACATGTGGAAATATATCAGGTTCCTGGGCAGAACAATATTTTGTTAAAGAGCTGTTAAGATTTAGAAAGACTAGTCTGTCTGTCTTCAGTTGGATTAATTAGAAAAGCAAGAGGTAAAGCAAATTAAAAAGGCTTTTCCCCCAAGGCCTCTACACAATGCCTTCATGATGAAATATAGATATGTCCTTGACTTACCTTTGCACAAAGTTAACATGATTGGCTGAAGGTAATCACCCTTAAGGCAACAATGAAACCTCACTCATAACCACCAGTTAGTTCCTTCTCTTGGGCCAGCACTTAAATTTAGGCTGTGGTTTGAAATAACAACAAGAATCAACGTAGGGAACCAGGGAGGATGTTTTGGATCTTTCTCAAAGCAACATGGAAAAGAAGTGAGAGATGGAAAACAAAATATTTTGAAAGGGGGTGGAAAAGATGACCTACTCATGGCACTAAATGCATTCAGGGCAAAGGAATGTTTATACTTAAATCCAGGGAGCCTTCCTGGCCTTCCCACTGGAAAGAAAAGGTATTATTAAGGCAGACGTCTACATAAAAGGGACGTTGCTCCCTGAGGTGGCTCAGGTTGTTGTTCCCTGGAGAGCAGTCAGGGGCTCCAACTGACCTTTTCTTGAAAACCAAGATGGGCACCCTGCTGTTTCTGGACCAAGGCTTGCTTATAGTCCTTTGGAGGTGCCTACAACTGCTCTTCCTTCATTTCTGCTCTGTGCTGGCAAAGCAGGCGCGCCTCAGCTTATGTGAAACCCTTAGATTCTTTTGTGAAGGGTGTGTGTGTGTGTGTGTGTGTGTGTTTGTGTGTCTCAGTGAACTTTGAAATAATGATACTGGGTCTAAGGAGCCCCATCTTGCCATCTTGACACATGTTAATAGAAGACGGGAACTTTCTGAGAAATCTAGAGGTTATTGAGGATATATGGGTTGCAAATATGTCAGGAGATCTAGGGCTCCAGGAAGCTTGTGTTTCCCCTACATAATTGGAGCCCTGATTGTCCTTGGATAGTTTGCTCTGCCTATGTATAACACTTACGTTAGAGTTAAGTATCCCCATCTAGTTTGCTCTGCTTATATATAACCCCTCTATTTGGAAAATGTTATCTTCATCTATCTCGCTTTGTTTATGTATAACACTTTTCTTAAGGCTGTTAAGGCTTGGTCTCCATTCCCAACATGTGTTTTTTGTCTTTAAAAATTATGTGCTAGAGGCTGGGAAGGTGGCTCAGTGGTAGAGCGCTTGCCTTGCATGCATGAGGCCCTGGGTTCAATTCCTCATCACCACATAAGCAAAAAGAAAAAAGCCGGAAGTGGCGATGTGGCTCAAGTGGTAGAGTGCTAGCCTTGAGCTGAAGAGCTGAGGGACAGCACCCAGGCCCAGAGTTCAGGCCCCACGACTGGACCCCCCCCCCAAAAAAAATTATGTGCTAGCTCTGTTCTAGGCTGCTGGTCTTTGAGACAGGAGTCCACCATGCAGTCTCTGGCTTTTAATAAACACTCTGGATCTGACCTCTCAAAATGTGGCTGTAATGAACTCCAAGACATGGACACAAGAGGTTTTCCTTTGTTGTTGTTGTTTTCAATGTACTCTATGACTTTTTGTTTATTTTGCATGTTCTTCCCCCTATGGTATATATTCTGTTGTTACTGTATTGGATTTTGGTGCCCGGTATGTATATGTGTTTATTTGAATTAGGGAAGGAAGGGGAACAACACAATGGTGAGAAAAGGCCAATGGGGGAACCAATGCAACAGCGATATTCACAAGACAATATGTTGGAAATGATGTGTACAATTGAGGGGGGAAGGGGTAACAAGGTTGATAGGAAAGGTACTCATTATTTTGCTTATGTAACTGAAACTCCTCTGTACATCACATTGACAATAAAAAAAAAATGTGCTTCTCTGTTCTTGAACCTCCAGGTCAGCCATCATGAGCCTTCTACTCAGCACCCGAGTATGAACTTTGCTTCTGCCATGACTGAGAAAGTAATCATGTATATATGGTTTTTTGTGTTTCAAAGAAAAACAAAGCAAACAGAATTCTGTCTTTTGGAATGAACATGACAAGAGTCTCCACCTGCTGGTCTACAGGCTTTCCAAAAGCTGAGATTGAATCTCTAAGTGGATATAGCTTCCATTTCCTAGTGTTTCCAGGCCCAAATCCTTCATTGGTACCTTTGAAAGAAAATACCAGGCCAGTATGTCAATGGGCTGACGTGCCAACGGGCATGTATTGGTCTCTCTAGTTCTCCACTTATTAAAATAGTACCTAGGTCAAATACTGCTGGTATCAATAGAGCTCTAGAAAGAGATGCCAAAGATCTGAATTCTCATTCCAATTCCACTATTAGCTGCTATCACAGCATTAGGCCAGCCTTCACTTTCTACTAGTTCTTCAGGCTTTTGCAAATGTATAACAGAAATTACAGTTATTTTCCTCTTCATCTTTCAGGTTATTGAAAATCAAATTAAGATCATTAAGGACATGAACAATTTGCAACCAGAAAACCCTATGTAAATACTCAGGCATCACCACTTAGAACTCTAGGAGTTTTGTTGTGGAGAAGTGCTTTGGGAGGAAATCTCTCCTGTTAGAATAATTTCCACGGAGTCTAGGAGCTTGGTTGATGAAGGAGATTCTTGAAGTTACAGCCTTAGTGTGATGTTGCTCCCACTTCATCCCAGACTGTTATTCTTCGTCTCTGGGTGTGGGATCTGGTGGGGTAGAAGGAGCCAGGAACTATGTTCATAAATCAACCCAACAGCAGTTCTCCCTCTAACGTTCATATCTTACGTAAGGTAAATGATGAAAAGGGTCCCTTCCTTTGACATTTTGTTCATTGGCCTCTTTCCATCCTACCAGTCTCATAGACATGAAGGCTGGAAGCAAGCCTGGAGATTACATAAGGCAACCCTCATATTTGAAAGATGAGCAAACAGCTCTGAGTCTGAGGGACTCAACCAAAGTTATATAGCTAGCCAATTGGGCTAATATAGCTTTCAAACTCACAGATGTCTAAGTCTAAACTTAGCTGAACTTGTGAGACTTTGGCAAGCTGGGAGATAGTTACTCACCTTCCTATGACTTTGTTTATTCATTTAAAAATAGATATAGAAAATGATCCTACTTCAAAGGCTTTAGATTAGTAAGGGCAAGAAGAGAAAGTGATTTGACAAGTCACATCTCTAACTAAAGGTCATCATTAAGTTTAAAATTTTAAGTTTTAGAAGACCTTTACATGAACTTGTGTACATACATAGGCATATATAATGCATGCCTATAAGCTAACATATGCACTCTAATCATAAAATATTTTCATTACACTATATTGTATGCCAAGCATAAAATTACAATAACACTGATGTATTAGAACTAGTATAAATATTAATTAGTTGCCAGTGGCTCACACCTGTAACCTTAGATCATAGGAAGCTGAGAACTGAAGATTGGGATTCAAACCTAGCCTGGTCAGGAAAGTCTATAAGACTCTTATCTCCAATTAATCAACACAAAGGTGGAAATGGAGCTGTGACTGTGATATATGTGTGTGTGTGTGTGTGTGTGTGTGTGTATACTCATTAGCTAATGCAGATTTATATATATGTACACATATAATAATTGTATAATTTTTGTGCCCATTCTGGGGCTTGAACTCAGGGCTTGGGTGCTATCTCTGAGCTTTTATGCTCAAAGCTAGTGCTATACCAGTTGAGCTAGAGCCTCACTCCTGGATTTTTGGTGCTTAATTAGAGATAAGGTCTCACAGATTTTTCTATCAGGGCTGGCTTTAAACTACTATCCTCAGATCTCAGTCTTCTGAATAGCTAAGATTAAAGGCATGAGACTCTAGAGCCTGGCTATATTCTATAATTTTGAGCTATATAAAATATGCTATAACTAATGGAGACAATAGTATTTTGGTTTTAAAAATTCAAACTAGTACATACATTTAAATTAGAATTTTTTTGCCAATCATGGGACTTGAGCTCGGGGCTTGGGCACTGTCTCTGAGCTTTCTTGCTCAAGTCTAGCACTCTACCACTTTGAGCCACACCACAGCCCTTCTTCTCATTTTCTGGTAGGCAATTGAACATAAGAGTCTCAAGGACTTTCCTCTGTTAGCTGGCTTTGAACTCTGATCCTCAGATCTCAGCCTCTTGAGTAGCTATGATTTACAGGCATGAGCCACCAGTGCCCAGAAAAGTTATAATTTTTTTCAAATAGATCTTATTTTGTTAGAGTAAGCGGAGTTAAATTCACAATAAAATTGAACACAAAATAGAGTCAAGATAAGGCTATTCCCAAGTATGCAGGAAACACCACCTTCCTCTCATCTATATCAACACAGCACTACAGTGATAGTTTTGTTACAACTGTTGGATCTACAGTGACTATTGCCCATTTTTTTAACTGTTGCCTTCTTAATTGTTGCCCTTATTCATTCATAATTCTTGTTAATGCATGCTCTATGAGCTTTGACAACTGAATAATGACATGTATCCCCATTGTATCAGGTAGAATAATTTCTTAGCTTAAAAAATTGGCTGCTCTCTGACTATTTGTCCAACCTTCTCAATCTGAGGCAATCGTTGGTCTTTTGCACTGCATCCACAGTAAAAGCAACAACCTTTTTAGATTTTTCAGAGTTGGAGTCATACAGTATATAGCCTGCCCAGGCTGGCTTCATTACTAAGTCATATGCATATAACTTCTGTACATGTCTTTTCAAGAATTGATAATTCATTTTTAGCATTGAATGATATTTTATTGGCTATATGTACTACAGTCAATGTCCATTCAAGGACATTTTGCTTGCTTCCAACATTTGGAAGTGATAAATAAATCTGTTATAAACATCAGGGTGCAGCTTTTTATGTTGACACAAATTTTTCATCTGTTTGAGAAAATACCAGAGAGCACAATTGCTGCATCATATGGTCAGATTATTTTTAGTGTTGTAAGAATCTGCCAAACTTGTCCTAAGTCTCTGTGCCGTTATGCATTTCTCCTATCAATAAATGAGAACCGTGAAGGTAAACTGCATCCTCATCAGCATTTGGGGTTGTCAGTGTTTTGGATTTTTGAATATCTTAATAGGTGTGTAGTAATATTTTATTGTTGTTTCTATTTGCAATTCCTAATGATAAACAATAAACCTCTTTTTTTTTACCATCTGTGTATGCTTGTTGGTTAAGTATATATATGTGTAAGTCTCTTGCCCAGTTTTTCACTTTTATTTAGGCTATTCATTTTCTTATTATTGAACATTAAGAGTTCTTTGTATATTGTGAATAGCAATTTTTTGATCAAATTGTACCTTTTGCAATTGTTTTTTATCCCATGGTTTGTATTCCTGTATTCCTCTGCACTTGAAAATTGTCTTTTACACATCAAAATTTTTATTTATTTTTGTGTATGTGTGTGCTGGTTCCTGGAGTTTGAACTTGTGCTGTCCTTCAGTTTGCTTTGCTCAAAGCTAGCATCCTACCACTGGAGCCACAGATCCACTTCCAACTGTTTTGATAGTTTAGTGGAGGTCTGAGTCTCATAGTCTTTCCTGCGTGGGCTGGCACTGAGTCTTGTTCCTCAGACCTCAGCCTCCTTAGTAGCTAGGATTACAAGTGCAAGTTCTTGGCACCTGGCTCCAAAAGTTTTAATTTTAATGAAGTCCAGTTTATCAAATACTTCTTTTAGTTATCATGCCTTTGGTGTTCTATCTAACAGGTCACATGATCAAGGTCATTGAAGTTTCCTTCTATATTATTTTGTATAAAATTTTCATTTTGGCTTATGATGACTTTTGAGTTAACTATTGGTTAAGGATGAGTGAGATCTATATCTAACTTCATTTTTTTTCCTTTTACTTGCTTTTGTTTTGTCTTTCCCTTCTCTCCATCACTCACTCCTTCTTAGGAAACCTTTTTATAATATCTGATGACTGTTTTTTTCAGTATTGAGTTGGCTAGAAATAATTTGTCAATATCTGATTGATAACTTGCTGAGATTTTTAATATGATTGCATTGAAACTTCAGGTCAATGGCAGAAGAACTGATCTCTTGTTAATACTAATTCTTGATATCTATGAGCATGGAATATCTGTCCATTTATTTAATTCTTCTTTCAATAGAGTTTTGTGACTTTCTGCATATAGTCCTTGCATATATGTTGTTAGGTATGCACCTACATATTTCATTTGAGAGGCAAAATATAAATAGTATTTCATTTTTAATTTCAAAGTCCATCTGTCTATTACTGGTATGTAGGGAAGTGAGGAATTTTTATACATTTTTATTCACTTACTTCTGAATTCTCTGTTTTTAATCTGATTTTCATTTCATAGTCTTATAAAATGAAAACTTAGATAATTCTTTGTACTTTTCTTCATCACATTTAAAACTTTCTAAAGTGTGTTTGATGGCCCAGAATATCATCTAACTTGGTGAATGTTCCAATGGATCTTCAAGAGGAATATGTAATCTACTATTTATGAATGTAATCTGAGGATTTTAATTATATCTAGTTTATTAATCATGCTATTGAACTATTTAGATGGTTGCTGACTATTTTTTTCTATTGTATTTGCTCATATCTGGTGAAGAGTAAAAGTCTTCAACTATGATTAATTGTCTATTTTCCATTGCCTTTCTATTAGGTTTTGTCTCATTCATTTTTGACTTCATATTGTCTGAGATATACACACTTAGTATTATTACATTTTTCTTGAATTAAACCAGATTATCTTTATGTGATGTCTTTCTTTGTCCCTGAAAATGCCCCAAGCTTTGAAGTTGGTTATATATGAAAGTAGTCCAGCTACTCCATTTCACATGCTAGCAAGGTATATCTTTAGCACTTTATTTTAAATTTAAATATATCCTTATGTTTAGAGTGCATTTCTTACAGACAAAATATAGTTAAGTCTTCTTTACAGTACAGTCTGAAAATCCTCATCTTTTAATTGTTGTGTTTAGGACATTGACATTGAAAGTGATTACTGATATAGTTACACTAATATATTACCATAATTTTTTAATGTTACCTTCTTAATTGTTGTCCTTATTCATTATTCCTATTTTTTTGTTTAACATTTTGTTGGTCATTTGGCATGTGTATATATGTGTATGTTTATGTGTGTGTGCTAGTGCTGGGGTTTGAACCAGGGCTCGGGCACTGAGCTTGAGCTTTTGTGCTCAAAGCTAGCACTCTACCACTTGAACCACAGCTCTACTTCTGGCTCTTTGGTGGTTAATTGGATTTTCCTGCCCGGGTTTGCTTTGAACCATGATCCTCCTATCTCCTCTTTCTGAGCAGCTGGGATTACAGGCATGAGCCACACTGGTGCCAAGCTGCCTTTTGTCATTTTTTTTTTGGGTCCGGTCGTGGGGCCTGAACTCTGTCCCTCAACTCTTCAGCTCAAGGCTAGTGCTCTACCACTTGAGCCACAACGCACCCCTTCAGGCTTTTTTCTTTTTGCTTATGTGGTGCTGAGGAATTGAACCCAGGGCCTCATGCATCCAAGGCAAGCGCTCTACCACTGAGCCACCTTCCCAGCCCCCTTTTGTCATTTTGATTGGGCACCTTGTATGCTTTTTCTTTCTTTTTAGCATACAAATTACACTCAATTTTTTTCTATTTTCTTAAGAATTTGAAATACATGTTTACAACTAATCCAAATCCACTTTCAAAGAGTTACCCATACTGCTTCACAGATTGTGCAACTGTTGAATTTTTTATTATACAATAATCTTTATCTCTTCTTCTGTATACTTGCTATGGTTTTTCTGGGGGAGATTGCTGGTATTGGGGTTTGAACTTAGGGCTTTGCTTTCTCTCTTGACTTTTACACTCAAGGCTGGCGTTCTACCACTTGAACCACAGCTCTATTTCCAGCTTTTTTTCCTAGTTAATTGGAGATAAAAGTCTCCCAGACTTTTCTGCTGTGGCTGGCTTCACATCTTGGTCCTGAAAGCTCAACCTCTTGAGTAGGTTAGGATTACACGTTGAGCCACCAGTGCCTGACTTTTCTTGTTAATTTATTCCTTACATGATTTAAGTAGCTATATGATTTAATGTAATTCTGTAAGATTACAGAAACTAAACAAAAACTATTTTTTTAATTTCCCCATAACTTTATAATCATGCTAGATGTCACGCAAGCAAACTGATACTCTTATACTACTTATTGCTGTAAATGGTTTGTCCCTTACTGAAGCTTTTGCTTGAGCCTCACATGGCTCCATAGATTTTCACAGGAAATGATAATTATCAGTGCTTATCTACCACCCTTTAACAAATGATTGGACAGAAATAAGTCACTTCTGATGACTTGGATCTCATAGCCAGGGCCCTGGAATCAAATAAAGTGAAAACATGGGTTATACCATGGGGGAAGCACATAAAAAAGAAGAAAAAAGAATATTATTAACCAGACATTAGTGGTTATTGTCCATAATCCTACCTACTCAAGAAATTGTAATCCGAGGTTTGAAGTACTCAGAAAAATCCATGAATCTTTTGTCTCCAATTATACAGCAAAAAGCTGGGGCTGGAGGCATGGATTAATTGGCAGAGTTCCATTTGTGAGCAGAAAAGAAAAATAAATAAGCTGAGATAGAGCAAGTTTTTAAGTTTAAGCCCCAGTACAAAATAGGAAAGAAAAAGGAAAAGGAAATTTATTGTATGTAATAAAATTATAGGCTATGTTTATTATTTAGTAAAGTACATCTTTATCTATTTTTTCCTTTAAAAAGACCCACACTGTTATTATTGTAAACACTGTTTACTGATTCCTGCTAAAGTTCTTACTAAATATGCAGTTATGATGTTGATCAGAAAGGGTATGGATTTGAACCCAACTTTCCACTTGCTAATCAGCAAATCATGAAGCTTCTCTAATCCTGTTTCCTCATTTATTAAGTGAAGTTCATATGGAACATCATAAGATTGTAATCCATTAAATCATGTTCTTTCATCTCAACTGACCCAAATTTGGATCTCAGTTCCAGTTCGGGTTCATAAATTAGGCTCTCTGAACATGACTTTCCTCTTCCACAAAACAGTGATAGCAATTCTTTCACAGTGGTGTCATTATGATAAAATAAGATACGATGTTAATGCCTCACTCATAGCTAACTCTGAAAGGAACATTGCTTCTGTCCCCTTCTCTAACAGCACATATTTTCAGTAATAATGCACTAGAATGTGAACTTCTAAGAAAACAATTGTCTTTTAGAGAGCCATTTCAATGAACAACAACTTTTAGCCTCAAAAGGAATAAACTCAAATGGCAACATGATGTGTGGTGAAGACTAAACTTTGGAAGCAGTGAGCTCCTGTGTCTATATTACAAGCCCACAAATACATAGCTCCTCAAGTCTAAAGCAGTTCTCTGATTTCCTTTATACATAGCATTTTCAATTCTTTCCAAATCTGGGTAAATCTGAGATGGCACATTCAGAATCAGTTGCAGTTTTTTTCATGGATAGTACCTTTTTCAAAGGAAGATTTGATTAACATTGACCATTCACATCCCCTACTATATAGCCCATCAATACTATATTTAATTAGTATTTGATCTGTTTATTCTATGCATCACTGGGAGGTCTTTGCTTACCTGTCAAGTATTTCCTACATCTCCAGCACTGGCTACAGCACCTCACATAAAAATGCCTTATAATTACTAATTGTCAATAATAATACATCTGAGGAGGACTAGCTTTGGATTAAATACAATACTTTAATCAGTCTTCAAACAATATTTTGGATATCATTGCCAATCCTAATTCAAAGACTACAGTCCCAAATCTGAGGGTACTGTTGCCTCTTGAAGTAATGGTGAGTTTTTAAATTAGGTTGGTTTGGCATAGTGAAGTTCTAGTCCAAGATCAACAACCAGAAACAAAAGGCTTTCTCAGAAACAAAAGTCCTGATTTGTAGCACTTGCCAGTATCTGTGGTGTAAAGACTCCCATGATGGTCAACTTCTAGCTACCAAGGTAGCTAAAAAGTTAAAATTTAGCAACTAAGGTCGTTAAAAATCTTGGATTTGCAAAATTCCTTAAAATTGGCAACTGGCTTTTCCAAGATAATACAAACTGGCTTTGGAGCAGAGTATGACTTGTTGGAAAACAAAGTTAGAATGTTTTCAGAAAAGCCAAGACTGGTATTCACTTTCCTCTCGAGGTGGCTGAGGATCCCACTAATAGAGTCTAATCACTCCCTGTAAGCTCTGGCTGTTAGCAACTTCTCTATTCCTGATTATTTTCAGCTGGTCATATTCCTAACAACTCTAGTCATCAGAAATGTCCTTAGGTCTCCTAATGCCAACTACCAATTTCTGTTTTTAGACATGAATTAAGTAGAATATAAATTTTGTTTAATAGACACTCAAACTATGACAGCCTTCTGACATTCCTTCTTATAAAATAAAGGGGTAATAAAAGCAATGTCCTTTGGGGACTACATCACGGAAGACTTCTCTGAGCTGTACAGTTGTTTTGGAACCAAGTGGTGGTTGATAAATTGTGTTCATGCTCAAGTAACAATGTTGTTATGTAGAGCTGTTTATCTTCAGTGTTTCCAGGCAGAAATAATGTTTAGGGAAAAAAAAAAACTAAGTCCCTAAAGTTTTCTTAGGATTGTCTGGGACAGATTGGAATGTTAGCAAAATCCACACAAGATGATTAGAGGGGAAGCTTTCGGCACTCTTAAAAACTCTCACGTTATTTCCCCCCTTGGGATGCTGCTCCAGAACATGCTGTATTGGGAGTGCAAAGCCGCTAGTTCAATAGAATCATTTCTTTGTAACTTGGGGATTTCTCAGAGCCAGAAATGTTATCCAAGTCTCATCCCCGTGACTGAGGAAAATTGCATCAGCTGCTCACAGGATACCAATACCAGATCACAACATGACATCTACTTAAGCAATGCGCTGCATGGCAGATATTGGAGTGTGGATACTGGATGGATATGTATGTGAGGGAAGGCACTGAAACCTGCTTTATTTTCTCTCCTAGCAAATTTGAAAAATATCTGGGTAATGATCTGAGTACCATCATGACCAAGAGAACAGTATCCAAATTCTATCTGTATCCAAATTAGGTATGTGCTTCTGTGCACATATGAATAGAACATGTGGCCTAAATGCAAAGAAAATAGGCAGCAGGTGAAGTGGGAGTCTGAAATATAAGATAAAGAAGTTTATTCTTTCTCAGCTCTGTGCCTTTCTTACTTTATGTAAGAATCCTCAATTAGCTTGGCTTGGCCGTAATTCTCTTGAATAACAACATGGGGGTTTAAACACAGGAATTAATTTCCTTTTTTTTTTTTTTTGTAAAATTGTAGATTCCAAGAAAAGAAATTAAATAACTCTTATTTCTGAAAGTGGTTTGGCCAAGAAATATCTCAAAGGAATCAAATAAATTCTATTCAAATAATAGCATTTTAAAAACTATTAATTTAAAATTTCAGAAAACCCTGATGATTTTTTTCCCTCTGACAAAGTCTGAATCCACATACATTTGAATTAAAGTAGAAAAACAAAAACCAAAGCAAACACACACACACACACACACACACACACACACACACACACACAATCACCCAGATGGCTCTAAACGTTTGATATGTGTCATCATGTAGGCCAAACACCTGGATGACCGCATTCATTTTCTCTCTTTAGCCAGATGTTTTTGAACTGTGGAGTATGAATCAGATAAAAAGTTGGTGCTTCGTAATTAGAAGCTGAATGCAGTGCAGTAAGAGGTAGAAAAGACAGAAAATGAGCAATATTTGAGCACGTACTCCTGTTGGATACTTCCCTTCCAAGTGGTCTTATCTTCAGCTTATATATAAGAATATTCAAACTCAGAATTTTACTTATTTACCAATGTCAGATCTAAAATGTAGCAGCCTCAGTTGTGAATTTCTTTTTTGAATATAGAATTAGAAATGAAGTCAATAAGGCAATAAGTAATAAAAGTTGAGTGTTAGAATTTTTGCATAAACAAGCTATTGAAAAAACAAGCACAAGTACAAGTTACTATTGTTCATTTTAAAGACTCTTTAATCCAAGCCTATCTATGAGAGGAATAAGAAAACCTAGCCTAGGAGAATTGGCCCATGGTTGCAAGGTCGCTTGGTTGTACCAATTGAACACAATTGTCTCATTAATTGTTTCACCTCCCTGAAGTTAAGAATTTTTGAATGATTCTGTAGAAATATCCAACTTCATTATGCAAATGTATGCAGAATAGCCTAAAATATGCAAGTGATGATTTAATAGGGAGAAGAGGCCAAAGATTGGATTTTATAACTCCTTGTAAATAACCTGGGGGGTAAACTTCCCTTCACTTAGGCAGAAGGCAACTTGGCCCATTTCAAGCTTCTCAACAATGGCTTTATCGTTGGGGAAATAATGAATCAGATTATTTCCCCTTTATATGCCAAGGAACATAAATTCTTGAGCCCACATGGAAAGGAAATCCAAAGCACCTCCTACAAGACACTGCTTTCTTATAAGGCAGAATAGTTGATGCACAGCCAGTGACTGCTTGTTCCAATCAGAAAGACTAAAACCAGAGCTGGTTAAACCTTTAGAAGATTGCCAACAGTGAAGATACCCATTCTTTCCCAAAGAGTAAGCACAGGAGAAGAGAATAACTGTTGAGAGGTTACTCCCACACAAAAGAAGATTTTGACTCATGAAGATTATGCAAATCATGAAGTGAAGTCTGTTCGCAAGTTTACAATGCCCCAGTGGATGACCTTATGATTATCGGTCTGTTATTGGACTCGGAAGAGCACTAATTTTCTTTTCTCTTTGTTTCTTTCTCTTTTTTTCTTCAATTTGACTTCTAGGCCTGAGCACCATCCCTGAGTTTTTTTGTTCAAAGCTTCCAGACTTTACCACTCAGGGCCTGAGCATTGCCCCTGAGCTGTTTTGCTCAAGGCTAACAGGGACTTTCTTGCCTAAACTGGCTTTGAACCATAATCCTCAAATCTCAGCCTCCTGAGTGGCTAAGGTTACAGGCATAAGCCACTGAGGCCTAGTTAAATTTCTAAATGAATATAATAATAGGTAATTACAGGGTTAAGGAAATGAGGATGAAGGTGTGCAGAAGAGTATACAATTGTTAGTTCCAGAAAATGAGTGAAAGGTTTGGAGATAGAGTACTCTTTGGAAATAGCAAAGGATGCTGAAGATTTTCAGAGAAGGAAATAAGTCATAAAATAGTTTATAAAGCTTTTTATGAGCTAAAGTAGATAATTCAACATCTTCAGTGAGATTCTAGAAAGAAATTCTATATAAGTACATGGCTTAAATATTGGGGGGAAATGATCAAAGCAGCCAGAATTTTAAATGGAATAGTCTATTTAGAGACCATACCAAACACATACTTATCTACATGTAGGGGGAAATGGAAAGCTTTGGAACAAGTTATGTGACAGAGGCAGATTCTAAAAATATTTACTCGTTAAGCTCAGGCCTACTCTGAACCAATTTACCAAATCTGAGTATTGTGGTAGAGGTCTTTTCCTCCCTAGTCAGTAGAATCTAAATATCTTCTTGCTGCCCTAAAATAAGTTTCTTATTTACCTGTCTGGGGTGGTTCTAAAAGCACCAGGTATTTGTCCAAATATTTTAGAAGCATTTACTTACTTAAATCCTACAACAACCCTTTGAAATCATTATTCCTTTCTCTTACAGATGAGTAAAGGAAAGCTCCAAGCTAAGTAAGTTCTTTAGGACACCCAGCTAGAAAGAAGAAGCAGAGCCTAGGAACAAAAGTCCACCCTTATCTTCACTTTACAGGACTATATGCAGTTCCATATGCCACTCCCACTCAACACACACTCAGATTTCCTAGTTAGGAATTTCACATGGAGTTCAAAACTCAGTACTCACTTGGCTCTCCTCCCAACCGTCTGTGCACACCTATCATTGTATCTTCTAGAGTGAAAAAGTTCAGGAAAATCAGCCAAAGCTATGCTAATTTTATCTACTTGTATGTATCCTCCTTCAGTTTCAATTGACCATATTAGATGCGAAACCAATAAAATTATCGCAGAGTTCTCTGTACCTCTTTGAAACTAAAATTTGTATTTTTACCATCATAAACAAAGTCCAATTAGCTGGTGGCTCATGCCTGTAATCCTAGCTACTCAGGAGGCTGAGATCTGAGGATCACTGCTCAGAGCCTGCCTGAGCAGGAAAGGCCGTGAAACTCTTATCTCCAATAAACCACCATAAAAACGGAAGTGGTACTATAGCTCAAGTGGTAGAGAGTTAGCCTTGAGCTGAAGAACTGAGGGATAGCACGCAGGCCCAGAGTTCAAGTCCCATGACTGACAACAACAACAACAACAACAAAAACCAAAATCTAGTCATGTAAGTATTTTTCTTACCTAGTATAGGCTTTATCATTTGATAGTAATTTCTCATTCTCCATTGAACACAATTGATGGTCAATGGATATCAGGCTGGAACACAAAATTTATGCTATGTACTATTCTTACAAGAACTAAAATAACAAAGTAGTTATTTCATCCCTTATTTTATGAAATAATCACTCACATCAGCTGAAGGAAACAGCCATTTGAGTCACCTTATTCCTAAATCAAGGCCATCAAGATTTCAAGTCCCCCTCCTCATAAATTTTCTGGGTTTTCAGAGACAAAACATTAGAATTAAATGAAATAAAATATTTTGAATGATAGCAATGAAGATGCTGAAGCAGAGTTCACCTTATATCAGAAAACCTAAAGTTAAAACAGATAATTCAAGTAACATTAAAGGATACTGATTTGCAGAATGGAACAATGAATGGTTCTTAAAACAGCTGAATTGCAAATATAATCAAATACCTCTAATCCTTTGATTGTAACCATGTGAAACTTTTCTGATGTCTATATCCATCTATTTAGATCTATGTCTGTATTTTTAGCTATATATCATACTTTTCAAATTTTTATATAATATATAAATTGAAAAGCCAACAAGTCATAAGTTTATCACTCTGAATTTTTACAAGGTAAACATTACTGTGTAACTAACTTGCTCCTTAAGAACCAGAGCATTCCAGACCCTCTGAGTCACCTCATACAACTCTAGTGATTTTCATACCTTGTGTCCTACTCAAATGTACTCCTGCTCTTGGAACTACTTATGTGTTACATCTATTTTGCCAGTTTCTAGAACCTTAAGATGAAATTGAATAGTATGACTATTTTTACTCAACATCATGTTTTTCAGATTTGTCTGTATTGTTATAGAATATTATAGTGCTAGTTGGCATTTTATGTACAGTGGCCTACATGGATACATCCTAATTTATTTATACATTCCATTGCAGATGGATGACTGAATACACTTTTTTTATTTACTAGGAGTGGACTCAATGCCCAGTTACTGTACTTGTCTTTGGGTAAATATACGCATCACATTGTTCTATTTTCCCCAGAAAAATTATGCTCCATTAGTAACTATCAAATTTCTTCTAATTTTATTCATATTGAACATCCAATGTGATAGGTTTTGTTTTGAATCTTAATTTTGAATTCCCTCACATTGGCAAATCTCTTTATTTCAATTTCCATTACCTGTAAACTTTTAAGTCAAGTTCTTCATTCTCTTATCAAATTGTTAGGTGCTTGATGCATTGTAACAATGAGATGTACAAGACACTAGGTTGAAAACGACATTACAGCTTCATGGGGGGAGATGGAGAAGTTGAGGAGGTGGGGAAAGAAGGGATGGTAGGGGAAAAATAAAGGAGGGGTAACAATGCTTGATAGGAAATGTACTCATTACCTTACTCATGTAACTGTAACCCTTTTGTACAGTATCTTTACAGTAAAAATAGATATTAAAAATAGTATAAAATATTATACTAGCTTTTTCACCTCTTGCCCTAGAAGGAATGTGGGAAATACCAGAGCTGTTATCGCTATCAATAGCTAGAAAGGCTTTACTTAATTTAATGTATCTGTTAATAATCCTTTATCCTTAGTTTTCTGCTATTTCCTTGCAATTTCCACCTCATGCCCATGGTATTTTAAAGCCAACTTGAATTCCTCCTCCTCCTCCTCCTCCTCCTTCTCCTCCTCTTCCTCTTCCTTCCTCCTCCTTCCTCTTCTTCTTACTCTTCTTCCTTCTCTTCTCCTCCACCTAGGTACTGTCCCTGAACCTCTTTGTGCTCAAGGCTAGTGCTCTACCACTTGAGCCACAGTGCCACATCCAGCTTTTTCTGAGTAGATTATTGGAGATAAGAGTCTCATGGACTTTCCTGACTGGTCTGGCTTCCAATTGCGATTCTCAGATCTCAGCCTCTTCAGTAGCTAGGATTTATAGGTGTGAGTCACTGGTACCTGGCTCAAATTCTTTCTTTTCTGGACAAAAGTATTTATCACATACTACAGTGAATACTCTTAGTAAGTAAATTTAGTTAAAACAAACCCAAACCCTGCAATGTAACGGATTCTCTAAAGGTATAACTCAACACTGTAAGAATTTAGGGCACCATGATGAGAGAGCAACTGTGATTGGGTGAGAACCTTCCCCACTCCTCTAATCCACGATGTTATCTTGTAAATTTCATTTACACTTCTGCTGGAACTGGTCCATTGAGTACTAGTTTTAACCCTATACTTATGAATTAGTTCCTCTTGTGATATATGACTTTAAAATGTGAAGAGTTCTCATTAATACATATAGCCAGAGCTGATGCAAACAAGGGTCATAGGAACAGTGGAGAAAAACAGACATCAAAAATGATCTTGTGTATTTCTTATGTTCTGAAGGTGACTTCTTGCCCTGAAATCAGACCCTTCCCTACTGTATTTCCTTTCTGAACTTTCACGTCAATGGGAAATTCATATGTAAAATTATGACTTCACTCTTGGAAGAGAAGTCTTTGTGTCTACCTCAATTACTGTCCTTGTCTCTGTAACCAAAATTTCCTCTAACATTGTTAGGCTATAAGATTAAAATGATGATTCAAATTTATTTTTCAGGAGCTTGATAAACTGGCAGTATAAAAGAATCAAGTCAGACATGAAGAAGTCTTTAGAAATTTGGATTAACTTGTGATTTATTTGATAAGGTCATAAAGTCTAATAACACAAGAGACTCATTCAGAGATAGCTTTCACATTTTCTCTCTCCCATATCCATAGCTTATCTTCCATGTAATTCTTCCCCTTATGAGATCAGACAGGTCCTTGAACTCCTTCTTAATACATCTCTGTGTATTAATAACTAGTAAGCACCTAAATTAAAAACTTTTTTCCATTTTTAATTTAGAAGTTTTAAAACACAAGTAATAAAATACTCTTGACACCCTCAATGACTCAGTTTAGGTTTAGGTTAATATGTGGATTGATATTGGTAGATCTGCTTGGGAATGGGAGATAAAAGTATGATAGAAGATAGGGCTGCGGGGAAATAAGGGAGAAGTGGGGAGGGAGGAATGAGGACCATGTGGCTCTTTTGAGAGGTATTGTATCTACATTCTAAACAGCAGCTGAACATACATTGGAACAGATAAGATCAGATATCTTAGAAACGCCCAAGGGCAGAGTTGAGAGAGATGCAAGCTATCTTTAAGAAAGGAAAAAAAAAACAAAATTTAAATAACTACATTTATTTAGTTGACTGAATTTAAGGATTGTCTTGCTTCTTTTAATACCTTTCTATCATTTCTATATTTCAAAATTGTAATGAAAAATTCTACAATAAAATTTCAAGAAATAAGTAAACTATTTCAGTGAATTAAATTCATGTGACAAAATAAAACAGCTAGAAAGAAGATACTTCTTAACACAGCAGCATTCCTTATTTCTCTTTAACCTCTACTCCTAAGGAGATGGATCATACTTAGTGCTCACTAAGTGTAGGATATGCTTAGGTAGTTCATTATAAATAGTTTAGTAAAGGAAGAGGCAAAGAGACAATGTCACAGTAAAGACACTGACAGACACTGCCTTGTATAAGTGATCTAGGTCAAGGTCAATAGGGAAAATCATATGAACAGTGTTATTGTAGCATAAGTGTTGAGATGACAACAACACTACTCTTCCCTCCAATACCTGTAACCAAATTTTAAATATAAGAAAACTATCAGCATATCCTGAGTGAGGGAATGTGCTGAAAGTGCTCCACAAAAAAAAAAAAAAAACACCTCAAGGGAAAAATGTGCAGTTGTACAGCTTACTGACACTGATGTAAGTGAACTATACAACTCATGGGTGGGGACAGGAGGGAAGGACTGGGAATGGATGACACTGTACAAAAGGAAATGTACTCATTATCTGACTCATGTAATTGTAATCCCTCTGTACATCACCTCTATAATAACAATAAAGTAAATTCGCACACACACACACACACACACACACACACACACACACGCATGCATGCAAGATTACCACAATAAGGAAAACCTGGGAAGATATTCTAAGAGGAAATGAAACAACTATTAACAGGACACATAAATCTTAATTGGAATGCAGAGTCCTAGTTAGGACCAGGGGCCAGAAAAGGAATGCTGGATAAACTCTAAAAGAATCTGATTAATGTATGAACTTTAGTTTAAAATAAACTGATTAGTATTAGTTCTCTGGTTTGTGAAAATATATGATACTGGTTGTGAAATATGAATGATAGATTAAATTGAGTATAGAGTAAATGGGACCTTCCATATCTTAATTTTATGTAATTCTTCAAATTCTTTGAAAGTAAAATTAATAAAAAAATAATCCAGCCACAGTGATTTGTGTCTATAATCTTAGCTACTCAAATGGACCCTGAATTGAGGCCTGTCAGGTCACCTCCAAGTAAATGGTAGCCAGATTTGATTTCACCAAACTAGGTATAATAGTACATCCTATAATCCCAGCTATTCAGGAAGCATCAGTAAGAGGCTCAAGGGCTGAGGATGGCTCAGGCAAAAGTGCAGCATAATTAAAGTTTTGAAAAATAAACCAAAAAAGGAGTTGAGGTCATGTCTCAAATTATAGAATGATTAGAGGCACTGAGTTCAAATCCTAGTACCAAACAAATAAATAAGAAAAGACAAGAAGAAGAAAAAGAGAACAAAAGGGTAAGGACAGAAGAAAGTAAGGGGAGAGGGAAAAAGGAGAAAGGGAAAAAGCAGGGGAAGGGAGGAGACAAGAGGCTACTTTGTTGGGAATGTAAACACCACATCCTTATTTGGGGATTATGAACTTGACAGTATGACTCACTAGAACAACTTAACACCAAATCATGAGGGCTTTCTTCTCAGAAAGACTGCAATGATAAATTGCTTTTCTCCAGGGATTGTTTAGAGTTATTACTCTCAAGATGGGTAAGTTGGAACACAAAAGCTAGGATCCCCTTTGACACCAATGTTTAATGATTCTATAATTTATTTAGTCATGTTAGATATCATTTGTAGGTGAATAAACATAATTCCCATTCTTACTAATATTTTTTCAAGCCTCAATTTCTTTCAGATTTGGGTTGAATGAGCTTATCCATGTGACAATAGCATCATGGAAGAATAGCAAATGTTTTTCTTTCACCCACAATACAAGGAAAACAGACTTAACTCAGCATACATGGCTTTCTATTTATAATGATAGCTCCTTAACTATTAGTCTTCATCCAGGTACTAGAAAAGTAAAATTAATACTCCCACCAAGTTTTTCTGAACTCTGCACCCCTCCCAAAGTATTGATACACCAGTAGTATGGAAGAACCTACATGCTTCTTCTTTTTAAAAAAAAAATCACTGGCCCTCATAATTATAAGTCAGGACTTGTCTACACTTTGTCTTGAATGAAACATTCTTTTGGTCAAGACTGAAAGCCAGCTTAGGAAAATGGAAAGAAAATCACTTATCTTTTGGAACCACAAATGAAAAACTTGAACTAAGCTATCCAAAACAGCAAGAGGAGTTTTGTCTCATTTTGTTTGGTTTTTGTTTCTGTATCTGGGACAGAATAAATGTCCTGAATTTCAGCCTCAATATTTATTCCTCTCCCACAGCTCATCACTCAACAAGTATACATGTATATATTTTAAAAGCAAAATTGTAATTAGCTTGCATCTTCCATGTTTCATTCGACTCAAAGGCCTGAAAGTCCCTGCAGGAAAGCTACTCCTGAGAGCTGCCAGGAAGTTAGGTTGCCTACCTTCCGTGAATGCTTAATGACTTCAGATAATAAGAGCAGTGTAATTCATACAAAAAGCAAGTAGATGAACCATGAGGGGATTTGGCCAGCTACAGCAAACTGTAGGTCCCCACGGCTCCTGTATTTCTTCCTCTACTTTCTCTGAAGCTGCTGCTAAATCTCCTTTCCTGGATGGATCAGGGCCATGTTGTAGGGCTGTGTTGCAAGTCTGTAAATGAATCCCTTCCTTGCCCTTGAACTTGTTAAGCTCTAGAGCTTCTACTACTTTGTCTGGCAGGCTGCACCACATCCTAATGACTTTTTGCAAGAAACAGAACCTCCTGATATCTAACACGGCTGCCCTGTCATCTGCTATTAGGCAAGATTACTTCTGCAGCTAATGACTTGAAGCTTTTCTGACTCTTTCTCTTGTGATAAAGTTTCCAGCCCATAGCAAGTGAAAAGGAGAGGGCTTGAAGGGGGAAAGCAGTGAGGGGTAGTAGGCGGGGGTGGTGGGGTGTCGGGTGAGGGGAGACAGAAACAGAGAGGAGATATGCTATAAATGTGGGCCAGTACCTAATTATAATTCAAGACATCGGCAATTTAATAAAAACAACTCCTCCAGAATGCAGCCATAAGGAAAGAGTTCCCACAATCTGTTCATCTGCATAATTAGTGATTGAGGACCTGGGAACAGTTGGAACATTGCTAAGGAAGGCCCAGGTCACATTATTGATAACATAAATAACAAAGATACAGATTTCCCCAAACTACAAACATCAGAATGTAACTAACAACAACCTAATAGGAGCACAGAAAACAAACAACAAGCAGATAAACTCTGGAGCCGGCCAGGCACAAGTCTGGAGTCAAGCACATTGTTCAGGAGTCTAAACACCCTCAGGATTTTTTAAGAGTCACCTAAAAAACAAGAACTGGGAAGTCCTCATTAGCAGTGCTTTCTGGGAGGGTATGCAGCTACAGCTGTGCGTACACACGTTCCACGAGGCAGACACATAGTCTTTATGCTCGGCACATGGGAATATAATTCATTCGGAAAAAATTTGCATTGCTAAACTTCGTTATTTAATATGTCACAGGGGAGAACCAGAAAGGGCTGGAGACTTGGTTTTCAGGTTAGAACTCAGCTGAATTCTGGATAAGGGACTACTAAGTATGCGTAATACTTTTCAAATGAGTTAATTACTCATCTCCATTATAAAACGATGTGCATTCTTATGGCCTATTTGAGAAGAGCTGTGAGAATCCTCAGAGCAGAAGCCCTCACTGTCTTCCTATCCTTTGTATTTCCAGTTCTGGCCATAGAGCTGTGAGCACAATACATTCTGCACTCATTTTGTTGACAGGCTGACTAGAGACCAAGCAAACTGAAAGTAGAAGGTAAAGGAATTGCTTGCAAATTTTATTACTTGAATACAATCAGTATACAAATCTTGGCTGCAAAGTTTTATGCAGATAGGGATACTATGTACAAAACAATGATTTCTAAGCCAAGTGTCAGCTACAGAGAAAGTTGCAAATGTGTGAGACTGTGTTGCAGGAAGAGTTGCGGATAAATCCAGCTAAGGCATGTGTGTACACATAAAACATAACCCCTAGCAAATGTGAGTGCTTTGTGTCTTGAGACACAAAGTGTGTGAACAAAGACCTGTATTTGAGCCCAGGCAATAGGGGTGACAGTGTGAGAGACAAGGAAAGAATGTTCAGAGCACATACTTCCGTCATGCATGACTGTGCCCAGGGGAAATATGTGAATAGTTTCAACTTTTAACAATAGAAAGGAAAATAGTCATACTTTTTAAAGGTATATGTGGCTTTGGGTTTTCAGGCTGTCAAAACTGCATACATACCTGTGGTTTTAAAATAGCCTTAAGATACTAGAGAGGACAATCCTGTCTGACTGGGTGAATGAGATAAAAGAAAAGCCTGTTCTCTTAGTGGGAAGTTAAGCTCTTCATGGAGAGCTGTAATAACTGTACATTTGATTGTGGGACTGAAGAACTCTAAAGCATAAACATAACATTATTCAAAAGTTAGAAAGCAATCAGGCACATTTTCATTTTTTTAATTGAGAAGCATATCATGAACCTATCAAACGCACATATTTCATTAGTGTACTTAACAGGCATTTCTCAGTTCCTCCTATGTGTCATCTATTCATTCAATCCCCAGAGTTTCCAGTAAACAAAACAGAAAAATTCCCCTATTCTCAGGCAACTCAAGTCCGTGTGAGTAAACACACAGGTGGTCACCTTGTTAGGCCTTACATTCCTAAAGAAAGCTTTTGTATCTGAAATATGACTCCAGGATTTGAAACTCTGCTGTTCCTGAGCAGGTGCTTTTACCTGCCAACTGCTTCAGCATGAGTGGCAGAGACCACTGAATGAACTCTTGCAGGTGGTGAGAAATGAAGTACAGGAAGCCTCAAAGGAAGAGGATGGCAAAAATGTAACCAGAGCTGGTAAATAGAATGCATTAAATTTAGGTGTCATGAGTACTTACAGTTTTAACTATGATTTAAGATACATGTCTAGACAGAGAGAGAGAGACACACACGCACAGAGAAAGATAGCAAAAGAGAGAGGATAGATAGCTGATATTGATATAGATATAAATATGCCAGTACTAGGGTTTGATTTTAAAGCGTCATGATCAAGCATTCTACCACTTGAATCATGGTCAGACCTTTTCTTTGGGTTGATTTTTCTAACAAGGCCATTCATTCTCTTTGGCTGGGGCTTAGTTAACACCAAGATCATGCTACCTTCACATCTGTAGTAGCTTGGATTTACATGCATATGCCATCACACTTGGCCCCATAAGCAAATCTGGGTGTAATGGATAAAAGTCTGTTACAATAGACTCCATACTTGTCTTTACACTATTTTACTGAGTCATGGAGGATGACTAAAAATAGTACTTTCCATATTTAGGGATTTCATAAATGGGTTGCCATCTTTTAATATCAAGTAAGGACATTAAAGACATTTAAGTATTTTTAGAGAGAAAAATACCACACTACATTATAATTCTGTTTAAGAAAGTGGAGTTGCATTTGTATCCAACACACCTTATCTGTGTGTAGGGACAGGCTGGATTTTAAAAAGGGTCACTATCCATCCCAATATCAACAGCTTGAAACAATATACTACATGTGTTTGATGTAGAATGGTAGGCTCTTAGTACTGTGACTAACAAAGTAGCCTTCGCACCCGAGGGAAATAAAGAATCCTGCATGTTTTGAAATAGCAATGAGTATTCCAGCTCAGAAGTAACATACATAACTTCTCTCATGATTCATAAGACCATATTCAACCACAAGAAAGCCGCGAAGGTCCAACTTACCAGGTACCAGGTAAGCTGCAAATAGCTAACAAGCAACGCATATGTAACAAACTGCATGGGTGAGTACCCTAGCCATAGAAGACATTGCTCTTGTTTTCTTATGGACTGGTAAAAACATGGCCACATTTTTACAGATAAGCCAGTATTTGATAACAACCAAAACAGAGGAAGACAGGGAAGGAGAGAGGAACGATAACCATATACCGTTTAAATAAAATTCATTGGAATTTGAGAACTTTCTTATGCAAATGTGCAAATTGTCATTAGACAGCCAAAAGGATGAGGGCTTACTACAGATTCCAGTCCATGCGACCAAGGGCAAACAACTGTAAGGATCTAGATGCTAAGAGCCATAGCCAAAGAAAGGGCACTGAAACTCAAAGCCTTCCCCAGTAGCAAAGTCTCTTGCACTTGAACTAAAAGACAATTTGCTTTAGCTGTCAATGAAGTCATGCTTTAAAACCTATCTTAATCTATCCCCTCAAGGATGATTATTTCAACCTTAACGCTGTGCATAAGCAATGAAACAGGTCTGAGTCAGTCCAGTAAAACCCAGCAACAACACGTTGACCCTAAAAGTTACATAAGAAGTGAAATGAAGCTCGGTTTCCTGTGTCATGTTCTCATTCCGTCATGGTTGTTTTGCTCTGTGTAGTTGCTTTTATCATTGTTAATACATGTAGCAAAACCAACCTTCTAAATTAAGTTAAATCTCTTTACTCAGCTAGCTATTCAGCTATGAGGCAGGGAAGGCTTATGCTGTTTTATGGAAATTCTGATTTTCAAAGTAATAAACAAATCTCAAAGGAACCAGAAAGGAACTATTGGACCTATGCCACACATTCTGTGTGGGCTCGAGAAACTGTATTTGATGATGGCAAATTTCCTTTTCAAAAAACACCCCCAAACAAAGATTAAGTTCCAGAATGTTCTCTGGGCCAAACTTGTAGTAAATTTTTCTTGGAGGGCTGATGCAAGATGAAGGACAAATGGAACTAAGACAGACTTAGTACCCAAGTAAGAGAATAAGAGAATTCAAATAAATGTGCAACTAAGGTCAAGCCTTTGATTCTCTAATTCAAAATAAATAATAATTAATTTAGTGGGAGAAAGAAGGTCAGTATATATTATACTGAATAGAATAAATTATTTCAAATTCAGGATAAAATATTAAAACAAAATATAAATCTTTAACCTACTTTGCTCCTAACTTCCTCTTAATAAATATTAAATTAGGGGCTGGGAAGGTGGCTCAGTGGTAGAGCACTTGCCTTGCATGCATGAGGCCCTGGGTTTGATTCCCCAGCACCACATAATCAAAAAGAAAAAAAAAGGGGAAGTGGCGCTGTGGCTCAAGTGGTAGAGCACTAGCCTTGAGCTGAAGAGCTGAGGGACAGTGTCTAGGCCCAGAGTTCAGGCCCCAAGATTGGACCCCCCAAAAAAAATTAAATTAGAAACTTTCTAAAGCATTTTTCAGAAAAATTATAATGCCTACATGAATGTGAACATTTATACCTATTTTTCAACTACCCAGATATAATCTCTTACTTATAGTTTTTTTTTCCATTTTAATTGTCCAAGAGTTAACAGCATCAATCAAGAGAGTGTCAGTAGATTTTTCTTCCCCATTAGAATTTTGAAAATACTGTTTTCCCTTTCATTTCTTTAGAAACTGCTCATGTAACCACCTCGAGTATTTCCATATTACTTGCACTGAAAAATAATTAAAATATCTCAAGATTGAGTATTACTCATGAATGAATGGATTAATCACCTGCTAATTAAATAAATGACCAGAGAATTAATGCATGCCTTTGAATAAACTTGACTTTATGTCTGCTTCAAAGGCCACCTATCAGATTGGATCTGTCACGGAGGAAAAATCCCCAGACCAAGTCTATATTATACAAAGTTCTTTGGATGAATATGGGAAGAAAATAAGTTAAATTACTAAAAGCTTGGAAATCAGAATCTGCCTTTTCATCAGATTTTTCTCAGCTTTGTTCAAAATCAAATAGAGAAAAACCATGAAAAACTCCTAGGTAGCAGTTTCCCCAGTGATATGTCACACTTCAGCAATTGTAGGGTAGGCTCAAGTACACAGGGACCCTCAGCAGTTGGAAAATTGATCTCAATTATTTACAAGAAAATATACTTATTGCTGAGATAGACTGAGAATTCACACAGCTGGAGAGGAAAACTGTGATATAAGTAACTTAAAGAAGCTGAATTAGTAGGTACTTATTGAGTGTCAACTTGATGCCATATTAGTCAGCTCTTTAAATTTCTCATTTCATAAATGTCCCTGAGAAGTAGTCTTCCTTAATTGATAGGTATTTACAAAGGCAGGCAGGTAGGACAATCATTTCTTCACAGAAGAAAAAAACAGTCACTCATCCACTCCACACAGTCAGCACTAGATTGGGCAGAGATTCAAATATTATTCTCTGACTAGAAAGACCATCTTATTCCCACTGTACCACATTTTAAAAAATTATCTACTCACAAAAATATGTGCCAGGCCCAGATGGTTTTACAGCTGAATTCTATCTAACTTTCAGTGAACAGATAATCCGTATGTTATTCAAAACATTTCTGACCATAGCAAAAGATGGCATGCGTCCCAATTCAATTTCAAAGCTAGCATAACCTTACTTCCTAAACCTGATGAAGACAAAATAAAAGGAAATTATACAAATTTTACTGAAGAATATAGATAAAATGCAGTATGTAAGATGTATGTTAAAATCAGCAAATTAAACCCAGGTATCAACTAAAAGAATTACCAGCCATGATCAAGCAGAATGTATGGTAGGAAATCGGGGATAGTTCAACAATGGAAAATACAATATAACTCTTCATATTGATCAGTTGAATGAAAAAGCACAACATATATCTAAATTAAATACTAATAAATATAGCTGATATATTTTGTCCCTTTTTCCCACTACTAATACTATTTACTTTATTTGATTATTTCATTATCTTAGACTTCTTTTTTTAATTAATAAGCTTTTTTTTGGTTGGTTGTGGGACTTGAACTCTGGGCTTGAGTGCTGTCCTTGCGCTCTTCAGCTCAAGGCTAGCGCT